>NC_092498.1:167186360-167486434 GCF_047511675.1 Marmota flaviventris | reverse complement strand
TTATTCATAATAGCCCAAATCTGGAATCAACCCAGATGTCCTTCATAGGTGAATGGCTAAGCAAACTGGTACATTCATACCATGGGATACTACTTAGCAGTCAAAAAGGAAGTATTGATGCACACAACCCCTGGGATGAATCTCAAGGGAATTATGAAGAGTGAAAAAAATCCAGTTGCCAAAAATCATATATCATGTGGTTCTATTTATATAACATTCTGGAAGTGATAAAATTATTCTTAAAAAAATATATATTTTATATATACATATATACAAATTTTATATATATATATTTGATTATAGATGCACACAATACCTTTATTTAATTTATTTTTATGTGGTGCTGAGGATCAAACCCAGTGCTTTACCCATGCGAGGCCAGCACTCTACCACTGAGCCACAATCCTAGCCCCTAGAATTATTCTTACGAATGTCCAGATTGGTGGTTGCCAAGAATCAGGTAAGTGGGTGTGGCTATAATAGATCAACAGTAGGTGTCTTCAGCCTATCTCTTGACTGTGAGCTTACACATGCGATAAAATTGCCTAGAACTAAATATATGAGAGAGAAATGAGTGTAAGCAACACTGGGGAAATCTGAATACTACTGATAGACTAGATCAGTGCCAGGGTCCTGCCTACACTGCTGTACTGTGGTTTTGCAATGTGTTACCCTTGGGGGAAACTGAGTTAAGATATGCTGAGTCTCTCCATGAGCCTACTATCATCTCAAAAAAACTTAATTTTAAGGAAGAGTATGGAAACTCAAGTAGTGTTCCATCCAACTATCCATTGAAAGTTAAGTTCCTCTTGTATTACAAGGTCTGACCCAATGCCCTGGTTAGTGGCTGGCTGTGTCTAAGAATTTCCAGAAGGTTCTATGAAGCAAAGATTATGACTCAGTCTCTATTGTATTCCTAGGTACAATAACAGTCACAACTAATTCTTGCACAGCAGTTAGGACGGTCCATGCATCCTTCTCAATATTTACAATGAATTAACACATTGAGTCCATAACCAAGTGAGGTACCTAAACTTATCCCATTTTACAGAGGAGGAAACCCAGATTCAGAGGGAAAGCAAATTTCTAGGGAATCTACCTGTTCACTGCAGGAGTAAGAACTCCAGGCAGTCTGGCCCCAGAGTTTTGGTGCTGTGCTATACTGCCTGCCCTCTACCCATAATTGCTTGATCAGTATTTACAGAACGAATTTGTGAACGTGTTAGAATTTCCTCTCTCTGGTGCTGATGTGCCAAAGCTGGTATTTCGTGGTGTGATGCCATGGCACTGAACAGAACCAGGACTTGGCTACAGCTCTTCCTAAATTTTTGGAGTGACTCCTGCTTTTCCATTATTGCCCAGCACTTCTGGCTTCCCTCAGATGCCAGAACCTCTAGGGAGTTGTCTTCCCATGGCCTCAGGTGGGACGCGAGTTCTCTTGGTACTGATCCTCCAGTGCACCTTTTCTCCACTCCTCAGTGGTGACATACCTTGTTTTATTTGCTTTTCATGGAATCCTTCTCAGAGTCTAGCATTGTGTGTCACAGGTGGGCGGAGCTCAGGGTTGAATTCTTATGGACCTATGGAGTTGACAGGTAACACTAATTATTTTCCACTTGGCATTTAATTTTGTTGTTTTATCCCCTTCTCCCATAGCTGTTATTCTCCTTGAGGGCAGATGTCTTCCTAATGTGTGTCTAGGATCCCCTGGTGCCATCTGATTTACCTCTTCTGGGACAGATGATTCCCATTGATTAAAAAAAAAAAAAAAGCACAAAAAACCAAACTAGGTGTCTTTAGTACTGAAACGAATCAGCTCATGATTTGGGGACCAGAGGAATATTTCCATGAAAGACTCTGTTTTCACAACCTGACTTCTCCCAGGCTTTGGGCTGGTGCCAATGTATACAGTTTATGCTTTCCATAAAGAGACAGGTTAACAACCCGGTCGTAGCCAGCCCTGGTTGCGCAAGTCACATCATCCCAACAAAGTCATAGAGCAACAATAAAGTAATAAAATGGGAGATTTTTATTCATCCCATTCCAGGGAGACTGCTCTTGAGAAAAATTTTTTGGAGGTGGGAGAGAGCCTCTGGGTTGCCGGCAGGGCTGCGTGTTGTGTGGTATGCTCAGGAACAAGCGCAAGCACCATCGTACCAGCATTAGCTACCATGTCTGCAGCTACTTAGTGCTTACCATGCACCAGGGCTGGTGCCCAGGACTTCACAAACTTTAGATCTTTCAGTCAGCTCTAGAGTGAGATATGCTTGGTTATCTTTATTCAATTTCTCAGAGGAGGAAGTGCAGAAGAGGCTATGAACCTGCCCAAGGTCACCCAAGGAGCCCTTCTAACCTCGGCTTCTCTGAGGCCAGAGATCCAGCCTTCCCCGCATCTGGGTGATCCCCGCCCACCTTCCAACCCTCCCCAGGTCCTAGATTCAGCTGGACACCCAGGGGTGGCCTTGGTTAGACTCTCTGTGGGAAGTACTGAAAGTGGCCTGTGGCTAAGCTCAGGCTGAGCCCAGCCTGCTTTGCCAGGGAAGCAATTTGGCCTCCAGCCTTAAGATGCACCTTGAACCAGTGGAGGTGGTGCACAGCTGCCTCTGATTTTCCTCAGAGTAACTGATGACCGGCCCCTCCCTCCCAAATCCTTGGGATTTGTTTTATGTTTTCCTCAAAGGATCCAGGGTAAATATGACGCTGGCACATAAATCTCAGTCAAGCAGGAGGGCCAGAGGGAGGACAGGTCAGGAACGAGCAAGCCCAAACACAAGGGAAGAGCGCCTGATTCACAGAGGCCCCACTCTGGGGTGGCCCAGGTGCCAAGAAAGCCCTTTTCCAGTGGCTACTCTCCAGGCCCAGGATCAGCCAGTGTCCAGCCCTGAGTGGCAGCATCTCTTGCTGCTGTTAAAAAAAAAAAAAAGAGAGACAAAAAAACAACAAACAAAAAAAGCAAAATGTAAAATAAACATCCTTGTCAGGTGTTGCTGCTGTTTCAATTATTTGTCAAGATACTTTGGTAGTGACTCAGTTTTCTAGACATTTGTGGAATTGATTGTGGAATTGGGCAGGGTGGTGTTCAGACAAACGGTGAGGGCGGCACACCTCCCACAACCATGATTGTTAAACTCCTGCCTGCCCAAATCTTGGTGGGGCTCTCAACCTTCGCCTCCCTAAACAAAGCAAAAAGTGGGGATAAAAGTTCAGTTGAACTGGCCTGTGAATAGATCCAGCCCTGAGCTGCTTAAAAGTAGTAGTTCTTGGAAACAGAATATGGAGTAATTAAGAAGTTTGGGAACTTGTAAAACACTTGTAATAAACTGGTCACTTTCTGCATGAGTAGCCTGACCCTATGCATGGGTCACTTCCCTAGAATCTATTGTCACATTGCCAGGGAGGCCCACTTTGCCCACCTGATTTAAAATGGCAAAACTGTACTTTTGATGACTTCAGCTATTCTATTTTTTTTCCTGTGACACCTGTCACCTCCTAATGCTCCACCTAGTTTAATTATCATGCTTTGTGCTGATTGCTAATCTTAGGTCTCCAGAATGGAAGCTTCATGAGTCAGAGTCTTTATTTTCTTCACTGATATCTTCTTAATACCTAGACCCATATCTGACTCATGGAAGCTCTAAAGGGTATTTACTGAATATATGAAGATATGGATGAGTGAAAAGTAAGTGAGCGAATACTTTGCTAAAGGGCCTGGTCCAGGATGAAGAGTTTGGAGTTAGTTAGCGCCAATACTCCCCCTCCACACACCCATACAAGGGCTTCATTACTGAAGGATTTCAAATAGTCAGAGTTGGCAGACTTGAAAGTGATATTTCTGGAAGGTGATGAGTATCTCCACACTGAAATATTCATGGGGAGAAGGAACTGGAGAATAAATCCAAACTCCAGAGGCCCAGTTGAACTCCAGGCCTTTTGAGACCCCACAGACATCTGAGTTCTTAGCATTACTGAGATGAGGCTAATTTTTTGTTGAGATGAATTCTTCTTTCCCTACTTCCTAGGCAGAGATGGTAGCCTTCCATGTTTCCTCAACTAGGTCACAGTTGACAAATTGGTGGGCCTCTAGGTTCTTTTCCCAGGATCCATACTTTGAAGAATTGGAAGAATGCACCAGGAGAGTTATTAGGTTAAGCTTTATTCTCTTGTTTTCAGGTCACAGAATATCTAACTCAGATTGGTTTTACTTGTAACCATGTTTTGAGGTCACAGAACACCTAACTCAGATTGGTTTTCTTGTAACCATGAATTGCAAGAATGAGCAGATCCAGATCCAGAGACAGTGACATCACTAATAATTAGCTTCTCCTAACTCTCTACCCTGCCTGCTGCCATGATTTTTTCATTCCAAGTCTCCTCTGTGTTTGCCCATCTACTGTAAGCTCTCATAAACATATCAAGTTGAGGCAGAGAGTGGACTTCTCTACTAGTTCTACAAGTCCAGAAACATTGGTTCTGATTGGCTTGATTTACACCATCCCTGAGCCAATGGCCAGGTGAACAGAATAAATTGATGGTTCATGGGGTCTACCCCCAGATCCCTACCACTGGATAACAATGAATTAGAAAATTGAAGAGAAGTGGGTCCTCCAATGAGCATTAGGATGTTATCATAGGAAGAAAGAGTGGGTACCAGAGAAGAAAAATAACAAATAACTATTACAATGATATAAATGGAAAGCCAGATAGACTAGAGATAACAGAATGCCCCCACCTCAAGGGCCACCTCCAGGTGATTGCTAGAGCCTCTCTGCAGTGCCTTGTTGAGAAACAGTCTAAGATTGAGCCAAGGAAAAACATAGTGTCGTAATTGATTAGGAATGTCTACCATGTGCAAGAAAACCGTCAAGGGCCAAGTATAGATTACTTGTTTCCCATTTTTTTATTTTTTATTTTTCATACCAGGGATTGAACCCAGGGTGCTTAACCACTGAGTTGCATCCCCAGCCATTTTTATTTTTTATTTTGAAACACAGTCTCACTAAGTTGCTGAGGGCCTCGCTAAGTTGCTGAGGCTGGCTTTGAACTTGTGATCCTTCTGCCTCAGACTCCTGAGCTGCTGGGGATTCCAAGCTTACACCAGGGCACCCAGAAATCTTGTTTCTCTTTATCTGGGCTTTAGCCAGGGGAATGACAACAACTGAAAACATACAAAGAGTGACCACTATGCTAGGCCTTGGTCATTTTTGAGGCATGCAGTGAGTTTTTTTACTAAAGACCTTGTTGCTTTAGTCTTCACACACTAGGTCAGGACTAAGAGTGAAGCTCTAATAAACGTAGACATTTATCACCACCAATATCAACCTGTGGCATGAGACAAGGTGGCATCTATCCTGCCTGTTCATTGGTGCTATTTCTGAGACCATCCATGATGGGGTCCTGACTAAGGCTCACCAACTGGCATTTGGTCAGGAACCACTTTCTTGCTTGTTTTCTTTCCTTCCTTGCTCAACAAATATTAATCAAATTCCTGTTTGTAATAGGCACTTTTCTAGGTGGCACAGGAACAGTGGTGAGCAAAGCCGACCTGGTCTCATCCTGTGGAATTTGGGGCTCACTAAGAGCACTCCACTGGCTTGTAGTTACTTACAATGTCTCTTTTTATTCCTGGTTTGTCATTTCAAAGAATGCATATTCAGGCATATTCCATTTTAGCCCAGTAAAAATATCATCAGGTCTTCTATCCAGAAAATCAGCACCTCTACACTTGGGGAGAGAACATCAGTGAAACATGTTCTTTCCAGTGAACACTAGGGCATCAGTTCTCATAAGATGCTTCTCAGCAGAGCCACTGTTTGGAAGCTGAATGATAATGCTGGCAGTTTATAGATATTACCCTGTTCAACACTGTCAGCAAGCCTCATACACTAATACTGTTATTAACAACACCAGTGTCTTGCCAACAGGGAAGTCAAGGCCCAGGCTGGTTGTGACTTTCTAAACTCCACACAGGTAACAAAGGGAAGATCTGGGATTCACATTAGCTTTGCAAATAACTACACAGAAGGTCATGGCATTTTGTAGGTCAAACATTAATGAATTATAGGGAGTTAAGAGCCTAATGATATCTATGAAATATAATGTATTTTCTTTAAGGGATTAGGGCACAAACCTGGGCTCCATTTTTTATGCCTCGTATCCTTGTCATGTTGGATGCAATATACAGAGTAATAACCTTTGATGTATCTTAAGGACTTCTGGAATAATCCCAATTTCCTACCTTCTTTTTTCTTTTAATACAAGTAACCCTGGGTGAGTTGAACTTAATGAGACTTAATTTTTATATCTTTGTAAGAACTTTTATAAAAATTTGTGGACCAGAAAAACTCAGTTTTCTGAAATTTGTTTAAGGGACTCAATGGTGTGTGTGTAAAAAGGTGTGTTACTATATTTATGGATCTTTTTGGACAGAGCTAGGCTTTCAAAGGTTTAGCAGGCCATTGGAAAGGTTTTCCTCTCTAATTCCTCATGTAGGTGTTTTGCCAAGTGGATTGCTGTGTGTCTATGGTATTAGGGGTGTGGTTGTTTCCCATTTGAGTTTTACAATCACTTCACAGAGTTTTCCGTCCAAGTACAACATCCACAAGCGATTTGGAGGCATCATGTTTACCTGGAGGTGGCTCAGCTCTTACCAATGGGCCAGCAGTTGCCCATGGGAAATTAGCGCAGGGATCTGCCTCATGGGGATTTAGGAATTTGGGGATGAAATTAAAATTTTGTGTTACATTTCAGAATTGAAAGAATGTAGAAGCCCTGTAAGAAAGATTCTCTGGTTCCCTCCCTGACCAGGAATGTCTGGCAAAGTAGATTTCATGATTCTGAAGGGGCTGCCCGTAACTGTTTCTTCATAGAAGAGTTGAAGATCATTATCCTGACACATAGTTCTGAGTTCTAAAAAGGGATAGTCTCTTCTGGGTGAGGCCTGTGTTTTTCATACCTTGGTGTAATTAGATGAGAGGGTATCTGTTGGTGAAACTTTTCAGGAAGTGGGATATCCTACCTGGCCTTATAGGGAAGGAGCAAAGATTGAAGAGGAGTCTAGGAAGAGTCCTTGGTCCCCAAACACATCCTGCCTAGAATGGAAGAAAGAAGGTGAGAGTCTATTCCAACTATCTGTTGTTTAACTTAGCTAAACAAATTTGAGTTGCATAACTAAAAATTATAAAGTTAACTGAAAAGCTCATGAGTAGTGTTGCTTCAGATAAACTTGGATCAACATCCTCCTCTACTGGAACCGTTTCTTCATGGTGACCATTATGGGAGCCATTAGGAATCTGTCTCTCCAACTCTTTGCTTTCTTTTGTGTTGTCTTCATTTCCAGGTAAAGCTCTTCCTAAGTGGAAGAAAGATGACCATCAATAGCTCTAAGCCTCATTCTGGCCACTCAGTAACCCCAACAGAAAGATAAAGCCTTCTTTCTCTTTTTTCTCAAAATTTTCCCAGCAAAAATTACAAGGTTTATTCTCATTAATTTGGGTCCTTTTTTTGGTACTAGGAATTGAACCCATGGGCACTTAGCCACTGAGCCATATCCCCAGCCCTTTTTTGTATTTTATTTTGAGTCAGGTTTTCCGTAAGTTGCTAAGGCTGTATTTTAACTTGCAATACTCCTGCTTCAGCCTCCCCAGCTGCTAGGATCACAGGTGTATGCCACAGCACCTGGCACTTGGGTCTTCTTTTGACTCATGGAAGTGAGGGATAGAGTCACTTTTATTTAATACACCTGGCCTGAGAGTAGAGGAAGTCTGATTTCAAAATGGAAATTTAGGGTGCTGTGTCTGTAAGAAGGAGGAGGAATGGGTTGCGGGCATTATTAAATCAGTGGGCATGCATCTTGGAAAAGTAAGACATCTCTGAAAATCTTTCCACTTCATTCTGTTGTTTTATTCATGTGCTTTTAGTTCATTGATTCATTCAGCCACTCTGTTGAATGTCCACCAGGCAGAAGCACCATGCTAAAAATCCAATGGTAGATAAATAAGACAAAACTAAAACAACATCAAATTTTTAAAAAATGAAAAACAAACAGCATTGCCCATGTCTTCATGAATGTCCCAACCTGGCAGAGAAGATTGACAAATAGGTCTTTATTATCAGCATGTGAGCTGTGGTTGTGCCTAGTACATGTGAAGAGAACCCTGGTACATCTCAGAGGAAGTGATAATGTGAGTCCTGAAGGTTAAGCAGGAAATGGCCAGGTTCCATGGAGGCCGTGGTGTAGGTGGGAGGGTCAGGAAGAAGAAGAGAAACAAATGTGCAAGAGTGTAGAAGCTAGAGAATAGCAGTATTGCATGTTTGGGTAACTAAATGCAATTTTGTTACATTATGAGACTGAAGACTTTTCTGTCCTTCCAGGGATGCAAAGGGTCAGGGATAGATGATAAAAGTAGGAGAAAAACCTAAAGGCACCTGTTCAGTTCCTCAGTCCATTGGCCTACCTTGTTACCTTATTATGGACTGAGAACTTGCTTTGGTATCACAGAATCACATAGTGAGGCTCTGAACTCAAATTAGGCAACCTGTAATTACATATCTACAGATTCATCATGGCACTGAGTGAGACAAAATATTGTTTTCTTGTATTTTATGTGTGAAAATATTCCTGTTGAGAGAACTGGTAATACCTGATAGTATATGGAAGATAATCACAGCTGTGTTAAAATAATACATCATCCAGAGACAGCTTATGCATTGAAAAAACACAGGAGGAAAACATACCACTATTTTACCATCAACCAGTGGATGATGAGATTCAGTGTTGAGTTTTAAATATCCATTTATGATCCCCATTTTTGGATGGATGACCAGATCTAAAAATGAGGAAACTATATTTATTCAATTGTGAGGAAGGAACCTTAAAGAAGACAAACACGGAGGTCTTCTGCCTTCAGGAACATGTCATTTGGCCTCTCAGAGAGTGTCTGTGATCCTCAAATACAACGGAGTTTGGGGGGCAAGTAGAACAGAAGCACTGAGAGGATATCAAGATGGCTTGGTTTGGAGGGATTTGTCTTTTGAGTCAGTCTTGGGTGGGAGAGGAACTTCCTTGTGAGGCTGTGAAATGGCAGGGGTGGGCAAGAGTTCTGCAGAAGGATTGGTTCTTTCCCACTTATATCTCCATATAATTATTCTTATTTCTTATTGAGTTGGATTGTGGTCGACATGATAAAGTTGGAGAAAAGGGGACCAACCAGGAACAAAGGTGTTCAAATGCCCCTCTTTTCTACCCTGGGACATTTTACATGACTATCATGAAAATTTGGGAGGCAGTACACCAACACAAAGACTCAAAAATTAGATGTAGCACCTGGAAAAGAACATTGCAAAAGACTAGCTAGACAGGTTTATATTAAGTCACTCTTAAGGAATGAAAAGGATGACCTTCTGATATACATGTGCAAAGTAACAAAAGCTTTAAAATTAGGTCCCAAGATGACAGGAACATTTTAAGCAACCCCAATATTTGAAAATTAAAATTGGTAAAATATTTCATCTGGGGTCAATGCTTACATCATATAACAGTTCTTTATTTCCACATAGATTTGCAGCTGGCAGAAAAATAATTGTCTGCATATAGTTCAATAGACCTTCAAGATTAGAGTTCATGAGGGTACGAAATGGTAAAGCTAAAGAGTTAAGAGAAAGGGACTGGGGTGGTGGCTCAGCGGTGGAGTGCTTGCTTGGCATGTGTGAGGCCCTAAGTTCAAATCTCAACACCACATATAAATAAAATAAAGGTCCATTAACAAGTTAAAAAATCATTCTTAAAAAAAGTTAAGAGAAATATAGATAATATAAGTTTATGAGAAAAAAGTGTGCTTTTGTCAGTGAATAAGGAAGCAGGATTTTACTGAGAGCCAAATTTACATGCATTTTAAAAATCCTCTCCTGAGACCTCAGCAATTTTTATAATTGTAGTATAAAAGATATATGTTCCCTTAGTTTAAGGGGGAAAAATGAGGGAAGTTTTCTAGCTGCTCTCTGGTTAGCTATTTGAGGACAGAAGTAGAGGGTTAATAAAAATACCAGTCATCAGTGTTATCCTTCATACCTGGGAAGACACCAGGGGCTGGTTGATATACTTATAGATAATCTATCTGTGGTAGCATCAGAAAAAAAAGGATAGGTTGTTGTTGATCCCTTGACCACTTATTCTCTGGGGAACTATCATGCAAAAGGAACACATCTGAAATTTGGATGGGGCAACATTTCAGAGATGAGGTTGATTTATCTCACTAACTTTGAAATAGTCACCAGAAATCTCCATATATAATGCTGGAGATTAAAAAACAGAGAGAACTGAAAGAATCCATTTCTGCACATTGGCTAGCTCTTCCTTTGCAGCGTTTGAGGTCACTAGCCAATGCAATATAAGAATGTGATTGATTGCAATGCTATCATATATTTTAATAATAAAAGACGTGTTACTGATACCATAAGAGCTATTTTTATCTTGTTCTTCCTTATTTTTCATCTGTATCAGTGTGGTTTATGTAAACCTGACACATTTGTGTATGTGAAACAGATGCAGGGTAAGGCACAGTTGTGTCTGTTTGAAGCATATTTTTTAAATCATAGACATGATTTATGAAAATGTTCTTTGTGCATGAGTTTTTCTTTCTCTCTCAAAATGCACAGTAATTATAAATCCAACATTCATTTTTTCCCTGGTACTTAAAAGAGCCAGAAATAAAGTTTTTTTGAGTCACTTTGCCTAATCTATCTTCATTAGGTGTTGTAAGAAAAATAGCATGTGACTTTTCTGCAGATGCAAATTAGGTGTTTAGAAATGCCCTTGCTAGTCAGAGGTCTGATAAGGAAAGAATCTCTTCAACTGTACAGAGCCACACCCTATAAAAGGGTCACTTCTTGCCCAAGTTCTGGGTGCTGCTTCCTTTGATATCTGTCTCAGAGTGAATGGCAGAAAGAAAATGAAGATCTTTCCTATCCTCTACCCCTAGTGCAGTAACTCACAGAGTTTCTTCAAGAGAGATTTTTAAATTTGAATGTTTCTTATCACTGCAAATAGCCCCATCATCCATCAGATTTCTGTTATTTTTATTAACACATATTAATTATATATAACAATATATAAATATATTATTAATTATATATTAATAAGTTTCAATGTGATCTGCATACACCAAACACTGACCACATCCAACTGCCCCCTTCTTCCCAACCCGTAGTAATCAGTGTTCTACTATCAGGTCAATGTTTTTAGTTTCCAACAGTATGAAAGAAAGCATGTAGTGCTTGTCACTGTGTGTCTGGCTTATTTTACGTAGCATGATGATCTCCAGTTCCACCCATTTTTGCTGCAAATGACAGAATTTCATTCTTCTTTATGGTTGAATATTACTCTGTTGTGTACACACCACATTTTATTTATCCATGCCTCTGTAATTTGGCACCTATGCTGATTCCATATCTGAACTACTATAAATAGTGCCACAGTTAACGTGGGTGTACAGGTATCTCTTTGGTGTGCTGATTTCATTTCACTGGGATATACAGGAGGAGTGGGATAGGTGGATCATATGGTAGTTCCATTTTGTTTTTGTTTTTTGAGAGACTTCCATATTATTCTCCATAATCACTATACTAATTTATATTCCTACCAACAGTGTATGAGAGTTCCTGTTTCTCCATATCCTCACCCACATTTGTTATTTTTTTCTATAATTCCCTTCTAACTGGAGTGAGATGATATTTAATTGCAACATTGATTTGTGTTTGCCTGAAGGCTAGAAATATTGAGCTAATTTTTAGAAAATGTTTGTTGGTCATTTATATTCCCTCTTTTGAGAAATGTCTATTCTGATCATCTGCCCATTTTTCAATTGGATTACTTCAGTTTTTTTTCTGTTGTGTTTTCTGAGTTTCTTATGTATTTAGGATATTAGCTCTTTCAGATGAATTGTAGGCAAATATTTTCTCCTATTCTGTAGATTCTCTCTTTATTCTGTTGACTATTTCCTTTGCTGTGAAAAAGTTTTTTAGTTTGACATAATACCATTTGTCAATTTTTGCTTTGGTTTTCTGTGCTTTGGGGATCCTATCCAGAAAAATCTTTGCCTGTTCCAATGTTGTGATGTGTTTCCCTGTTTTCTTCTAGAAGTTTCATCATCTCAGGTCTTACATTAGATTTTTGGCCAATTTTGAGTTGCTTTTGTACAGAGAGAGAGAGAGAGAGAGAGATGGGACAATTTCAATCTTTTGCATGTAGATATCCAGTTTCCTCAGCACCATTTCTTGAAGAGAAATTTCTTGTTCCCTCTCCTACATAGGTTCTTGTTGCCTATTGAGAATCAGTTGGTTGTAGATATGTGGTTTTGTTTCTTGAATCTCTGTTATGTTCTGTTGGTCTATGTGTCTATTTTTTTTGTGCCAGTTCCATGCTGTTTTGGTTATGGTGGCTCTGTAGTGTATCTGGAAATTAACTATTATGATGCCTTCAGCTTTGCTCTTATTGCTTAAGATTACTTTGGCTATTTGAGTCTTTTGTGCTTCTATATAAATTTTAGTATTTTTTCCTTGTTCTGTGAAGAACATCATTGGTATTTTAGTGGAGATTGCAGTGAATCTGTAGATTGCTTTGGCTTGTAAGGGCATGTTAACTATTAAAAAATTTCTTCCAGTGAAAGAATGTGGGAGGTCTGCTCATTTTGCTGTATGTCTTCTTCAGTTTCTTTCATAAGTGTTCTATAATTTTCATTGTAGAGGTGACTTCTTAAGTTTATTCCTAGGTATGTTTTTGTAGCAATTGTAAGTGAGATTGCACTCATGATTTCTTTGTCAGCAGACTTGTTTTTGGTATAAAGAATAACTTTGGATTTTTATATATTGATTTTGTATCTTGTTTTTATATCAGCTTATCTTGCTGAATTTGTTTGTCAGTTTAGTGAAATATTTAGTTTTTTCTATGTATGGAATCATGTCACCTGCAAACAGGGATGATTTTATTTCCCACCTTCCTACTTATATGCCTTTTATTTATTTTTCTTGCCTAATTGCTCTGGCTAAAACTCCTAGTACTATCTTGAGTAAGATTGGTGAGAGTGGGGGCACCTTTGTCTTATTCCTTATCTTAGAGGAAATGCTTTCCATTTTTTCCCCCATTCAGTATGATGTTTGCTGTTGGTTTATCGCATATACCCTTTATTATGCTGAGGTATGAGCCTTCTATTCCCAATTTGTTTAGGGCTTTTATCATGAAAGATGTTGAATTTTATCAAATGCTTTTTATGTATCTGTTGGGATGATTATATGATTTTTATCCTTCATTCTGTTGATATGAAGTATTAGGTTTATTGATTTGCATATGTTGAGTCATGTTTACATCCCAGAAATGAAAGCAAATTGATCATAATGAATAATCTTTTTGATGTACTGTTGTATTCAGTTTGCTAGTATTTTGTTGAGGGTGTTTGCATTCATGTTAATTAGGGTTATTGTCTACAGTTTTTTTTTGTATCATTATCAGATTTAGGTGATAGGTAATGCTGGCCTCAGAATTTGAAGGAGGTTATCACTCTATAAATTCTATAGAATAGTTTGAGAAGAATTGTCATTAGTTATTCTTCAAAGTTTTGGCAGAATTCAACAGTGAAGCCATCTGGTCCAGGGGTTTTCTTTGTTGGGAAACTTTTTATTACTGATACATTATATTTCTTAGATCTAAAACTTAGGAGTTTTCTTCTTCACCCTCATGTCCAATCCATAACCAAGGATTGGATAGATCTTATCCTCTTCATGTTTTCAGACTCAATCACTTCTCCCCATTTCTGCCACTACAGTCATTAGACCAACCCCCCACCATCTCTTTCCTGAACATTGAACAATCCCAACAAATCTCCCTACCTTTCATCTTCCTTGGTTCCTTCTGCAGCTGGTGTGAGCTGAAAAGGCCATTGAAGGAGCAATTTCCAGACCTGGATAGAGCTGGGGCTGTAGGAGAGGGCTACTTGCCAGGAGCTCTTTAGGGGAATGATTGACTGAATGACTAAGGAAGAACTCCCTCATTCTCTCTCCTCTCCTATTTCAGAGTCCTTCTGGCCCCTTCCCCTGGTTGAACTCAATGCAGATACAGATAGCAGGAAGGCTAGGGGATGAACTGTGGAGAGGTCAGCCTCCTGGGATATGGAGAAAGTTGGAGAAGGGTCAAGAGTAGATATGAGGGTCAGCCAAAATTTTTCACACATAGCTTCTCTGCTTCAAGTCCTTCCAGTGGTCCCCCAGTGTATTCACACTTAATGCCCACTGTCCAAGGAGCAAGAAGTCACAGTGTCAGACTTAAAAAGAGAATCCTAGTTTTCTTACTTCTCCTTGCTGAAGTAAGAAGTTGATGGCTAAGGAGATGCTGCCAAGACTTGCTTTTACGAGAAGATTTTCTGAGATTAGCACATTGTTCAAATGGATGCTGTTAAATTAATGTTATTTAAAGAGCTCATAGGTGGTCTCCACAGCCTTGTTTATGTAGCTACTTTCTCTTAACTTTCCCACCTTGCCTCCGTCATGGCTGCTGAGAAGTGCAAATGTCACACCAGTCCCATGTGAATGACCAGGATTCTGAGTTTCTTTCCATCCTCAGAGTTGAGCTTGTCATGAGCTACATGCAAAGATAAATCAGTTCCTTCTCCTGAACACAGTTAATAGTGGTTTGTTCTGGACTACCTTCTTACCTCTTATAACGAGGTGGATATTTGCCAGATTAGATCTGGAGCACAGTGCACATTTACCATGCAAGGTGACAATACCTTTAAAGCATACTTTGAAAGAAAAGAATTGTCTCTGTGTGTGTGTGTCTTCTGTTTATGCTATGGGCTTGTTCTAAACAGATTTGAGGACTTCCTTTCTTACTCTCTTTCCTACTCTCTCTTCTTTCCATTCTCCTTTCTTTTCTTTTCTTATTTTTATATGTATTCTCCCCCTTTTCTCCACTTTCTAGTATTTTTCACCTTTTGCTAAGAATAGGACCTGATTTTCCTTCTAAAATGAATTTTTTTAAAAATACAGAGAACTAAATAAAATCACCAATGGTTCCAGCCCTTGGAATTAACTACATAAGACTAGAAGCACATTTGGTATGTGTTAGTAGTAGTTAACTAAAAAGACAGAACTCTTTCTGTCTTATGTAACAAAGAGCCCAATAGTATTTGAAATCTGATGTCTTGGGGTCACTTCAGATAATGGGCAGGAAGAGTTACATTTTAAGATCATGTAATACTTGGAAAACATTTACTGGATCATCCAAGCAGGACATGCAAGCTAGGTAGGTGAGGATGGGTTTGGCAACATTTAACCCCTCATTGGAGGGTATAAAACAGTTCAGATTGAAGATGCTGAGAGGTATAAATAGAGAGAAAATCATTTGGGGAGAGTTATTAGTTTGCTGTGATCCTTACTTCACCCCCAAGCCTACCCCATGGTCTGTGGGTATTTGTTCTTAACCTCAAGGCAAATGAATGGAGCTCCAAGCTTGCTACCTAAAGGATTTCATTTAAATCATCAAGGCACTTTGGGATTTGGGATTTGGTGTATGGACAGGAGGCTCTAGTGGGTAATTGCTCTGATAGGCACTGGCGAGAGATAGGTGCATCTGGCCTAAATTTCTTTCCTTTAGACCAGATGGTGTGATATGGAGGGCATATCCTCAACTGCAGGGATGTTGGGACTCCAACAGAGAGACCCTATATTAGGTGAACCCTGCCAGGTACTAAGGGAACAACTTGGAGTCCCCAGAGGATATCCTGACCTGCAGAAAGGAACTGGAGTGGAGTTGCTTCAGTGATAGAAGGACTGCTAAAAGAAAAACCAAAGACCCTTCCCTAATCCTCCCTCCCCCAACACATAAAAAGGGATGGCTTTAAGCATCTGCCATGGTCAAGAGCACCAAAGTGCAGTTACAGAAATGTGAATCCAAAGGAACTTCCCTGTCCTTTCTCTATCCTCCCAATCATCCAGGCCTGGAGGAGTCAGAAATCCCACAACTTGGGGCAGGAAAAGGTAAGACAAGAACATTAAGAAGGATCTGCATGCTTACCCCCTCATTTTGGGTCCTAATTGAAGCATCCTGAGCAGGGTAGGGGTGAAGCCATAACTGTCAGTGCATTTTGACTGTTACATGGAACTGGGCATTATTCACCCAAAGGACATGATTTCTGAGACTGTGGATGATAAGAGAATATTGTGTGGTCTCAGACTAGAAATATTATGGGACTATCTCTAGATTTTCCCCAAGGGATTGAGATAAAGTGACCCTCAAAAATTGGAACAGACAAATGAGGGAAAGAAAGAATTGTGTGTTGGCATCTAGTTGAGTGGTACCTCTTGTGAATCTGCTTATTTGTTTATATATGACATGTGCATACACACACACACACACACACACGCGCGCGCGCGCCTTTTAAAATTATAGAAACTAGATGAATTCCCCACCCTAAAACAAAATTAAAGCATTGTACTTTAAGTGGATTTCTACCCCTTCCTACACCACCTCACCCCCGAACCTGCACTGTGAGATTATACCCCTGTTCCTATAGACTATTTAACAATGTGAGTCAGTGTTTTTTTTTTTTTTTCTTTTCCTCTTACGTCCTGCCATTTGATCCTTCCAGTTATCCCTTATAGTTACTAGAAAACATAGAGGCATATCAACCTTTTACAGAGGGGAAGGCTGAGGCTCATGAATGTTACAGACATGTCCATCTGCTCAGGGGCACCGAAAGCCCACATTGCAACTATGGATTGCAAAATAGATTTGTTAAGCAACCTGTTCTCCAAAGGACTTCAAGATTTATCTTCTCTCATTTCTTCTCTTCCTCCCTGTAACTGGCCTACTTGGAAGGGAGTCTTTGTTTGCATCCTTGGTATGCTGACCCTCTCTGTTGCCCCTGCATGCCTTCCCTGTTAATGGAAGGGCTGGCACCCCTGTACCTTAGTCATGCTCAATTCATTTTAGTGGACCAGCTCAGCCAAGCCAACGTTTATTCAGGCCCAAAGCCATTGGGCAGAGCCTTTTACAATATCAACAGCAGCAGCCAATGAGGAGGCTTGTTTAGTTCAAGTTCATTTCCTTTTGGGATTGGTGTCCAAGGACTTTGGGATGAGTCCATGGCATTCCTTTGTAAGGTACAAGGTCCACCTCTTGGGCAGATTAAGGGTCGCACAGATTCAAATGAGCCAGTTGGTGTCATTTCATTTGGCACTTAAGGCTGGAAGCCAACTCTGGGCTTCTCTCAGGATTTGGAACCTTTACCTTGTAGCTCAGAGTAGGAAATTCCTCATTAAACAGCCAACTCCACATGAATCTTTATAAGAGAGAGGCCGTAAAATACATGCTGGGAGGACTCAGGGAATTTTGTTTAGTTGTGCCTTCCTTTCTTGTCTTTACAAATTCAATGTAGAATTCTTATCACTCGTGGAAATGCAGGCTGGTCTGCAGTTAGAGTCATCGTAAAACACATCAACTAAACCAAATGTATCTTCTAGGGCTGTCTTGGGGGAAACCAGGACAGGGATCACCCAGCTGCAGGGCAGTCCCACCCTTCCACGCTGAAATTGAATTTATTTACATCTTCTATCAGTCCATTTATTATTATTATTTTTAAGTTTGAATTACTCCTTCACCAAATAAACAAGCCATTTCATTGAAGGATTAGAGGTTGAGATGATTAGAACTATCAAAATGCTATTATAGGTATAAGCAGAGTTTTGGAGTCAAACCTAAATTTGAATTTTGGCTTTGCCACTCGTAAGTGAATTGTTAGCCAAGTTCTTAATTACTTTTTCAGGAGAGGCAATGGAGAGTGATGGCGAGAACAAGAAACTCCGGAAAGCATAGCTGCGTTGAAACCCCAGCTCTTCTACTCACTAGCTGAGCAACTTGGGCAAATCTCTTAACCAGTCTGTGCTATAGTTTTTCTACCTGTAAAATGAGGCCAGAGCTGGGTATGATGGTACATGCCTGTAACCCCAGAGGCTTGAGAGGCTAAGGTAGGAGGATCGCTGGTTCAAAGCCAACCTCAGCAACTTAGTGAGGCCCTAACAACTCAGTGAGACCCTGTCTCTAAATAAAAATATAAAAAGGGCTGGGGATGTGGCTCAGAGGTTAAGCACCCTTGGGTTCAATCTCCAGTACCCACCCCCACCAAAAAAAAAAATATATATATATACATATATATATATACACACACCATAAAAGCTCATAAATTCCAGCAAAATTGCAGGATTCAAAACCAATTCACCCAATTCCTTGCATTTCTGTATATTAACAATGAATCATCTGAAGAAGAAATCAATAAAGCAATTCCATTTACAACTGCTTTAAAAAGAATAGAATACTTAGGAATAAACTTCACAGAGAAGACCAATGATTTGTACACAAGATATTGCTGAAAAACTAAAGAAGACACATATAATCGAAAGACATTCTGTGTTCATAGCTTGGATGACTAAGATGTCCATATTACCAAATGCAATCTACAGACTTAATGCCATCTCTATCATTTCCTAATGGCATTTTTTACAGAAATAGAAAATCCATCCCAAAATTCATGTTTTCTTTTATTTTTGGGGTTCTGTGGATTGAACCCATAGCTTTACATATATTAAGCAAGTGTTCAACCACTGAGTTTTATTTCCAGCCCCTAAAACTCATATGGAATTATCAAGGGACTCAAAATAGACAAAATAATCTTGAAAAAGAAAAAAAGTTGGATGTCTCATACTTCCTGATTTTGAAACTTACTACAAAACTGTGGTAATCAAACCATGTAATATGGGCATAAAGACTAACACAGAGACCTGAATAGAGTCCAGAAATAAACCTGTGGATAGATGATCCAGCAAGTTTAACCATATATTGTTGAAAAGACTGTCCTTTCCCCATGGGGATTACATAGTTGGGAAAACTGGATACCCACATGAAAAAGAATAAAGTTGAACCTTTATATTATATCATATAGAATTAACTCAAAAATGTGCCAAAGACCTCCATGTAAGAGCTAAAATTCCTAAACTCCTCCAAGAAAACAGAAGAAAAAACTTCATGACATCAGATTCAGCAATGATTTCTTAGACATGACTCAAAAAATATGGGCAACAAGAGAAAAAAATAGATACATTGGATTTCATTAACATTAATAACTTTTGTGCAGCAAAGAACACTATCAAGAGAGTTGAAAAGGGAGATAATGGTTGCAAATCATGTATCTGGTAAGAGACTGATGTTCAGAATTTATAAGGAACTCCCACAACTCAACAACAACAACCTGATTTAAGAACTGGAGTAATGACTTGGATAGACATTTCTCCAAAGAAGATATGTCACTGGCCAATAAGTACTTGGAAAGACTCTCAGCATCACTAATCATTAAGAAGTCATGAATCCAGAGCACAGTGAGGCACCACTGTATACAGATCAGGATGGCTTCCACTTAAACAAACAAAACAGAAAATAGCATGTACCACTGAGAATGTGGAGAAATTGAAACCCTTGTGCGTTATTGGTGGGAATGCAAAAAGGCAAAGCCATTGTGTAGAAAACAATATGACACTTCCTGAAAATATTAAATCACTGAATCCAGCAATTCCTCTTCTGGGTATATACCTGAAAGAAACCAAAGCAGGGACTGGGATATTTGTGTACTCATAGTCACATTAACATGATTCATAATAACTCAGAGTTGGAAACAACATGAGTATCCATCAACAGATGAATGGATAAATAATATTTATATAGTGCATTATATATGAGATATAATATGGATGTGTGTGATGAAATGTTATTCAGCCTAAAATAAGAGTGAAATTCTAACACGACCCCATCTCTGCTCTCAGCCATGGCCATTAATTTAGGGAAAGACATCAGGCAAGGGGCGATGGGGGATGAAGAAAAGACAGACAAACACAAATAGAGAAAAAGCTGGGGCCAAGTGGCATTTGATGGCATTTGACTGACCCAGAGCTAGCTTAGCATGTTTATTATATAGGTTTTGTCATCAAAAGGTTATTTGTGAGGACATTTCAGCAAAGCAGGCAATCTGAAGGATGCAGGACTAGTGAGACATTAGGGTTATGTTGTTAGGTTCAGAATTTTCTATTGCTGGGACTGGTGCCTAATTTCTAGGTCCCAACCAATATAACTCTGTGCCTTTGTAAAGTTCCTAGCACAAACACACCCACGAGGTTTAAATCACCACTCTCCACAACATTCTAACACAAGCTACAACATGAATGAACCTGAAGATTTTAAGCAAATAACCCATCACGACAAGTACCCATAACCCATAAGGACCAAATAACCCATAACCCATAACCAAATAACCCATAAGGACAAGTACCTTATGATATGATCACACACTCATGTGAGGTACATGGAGATGTCACTTGGATATAAGAAATGGAACGGTGGTTGCCAGGGTTAGGGAAAGGAGTTTGGGAAGAAAAATTCCCAGTGATGGCGATGGTTGCAGGTCAGCATGAATGTACTTACTACCACCAAACTGCACTTTTGAAAATTGTTAAAATGGCAAATTTTGTGCTATCTTACCATGATAAAAGGTAGCATTAGGAGGATTCAGACGGTTAATAAATCTAAAGTAAGTCTGAAGCAAAGGTGGGCAAATTTATCCTGTGAAGAACCACACAGTAAATGTATTCAATTTCATGGGGCAGAGTCTCTGTCACAACTACATAATTCTGCTGTTTTAGTAGAAAAGGACTCCTAGACAATGTGTAGGTGAATGTGCGTAGCTGGGTTCCAGTGAAGTTTATATATCAAAATAAGGGGTGGACAGGATCTGGTCCTGGGTAGCAGTTTTCTGGCTCTTCATCTAAAGCATTTGGAACAGTTTTTGGCACAGAATCGGCGATATTTAAATATGAGACATTATTGTTACTACTACACAGGATTGCTATGTGTAATTAAACACTGCATAAAAGTGCCTGGCACACAGTACGTATTATCTAATTTATAGCTTTTAAATCATGACATAATGGGCATATTTCAGGCCAAGTTTGAGGCCTGAGGTGCAAATTAGCACCAAGTTCTGTCCAGATGTAAGCGAAGCTGGGCACAATGACGTTGGATGAAGCGAGACCTTCCCTTGAGTTGGGCAGGTGCCCCATCGCTTTGACAGATCCCACTGGGGAATCTGTGATGCTCTTTCCAAGGACTGATGCTCCACTTCATTAGCTAGTATATGTCGGACCCCTTGCTGGCTGCTGATGTGCCTCAGAGTATTACCAGTATAGCCATGCTCCATGGATCTCAGGACCAGCTGCTTCAACATCCCGAGGGAATTGGGTAGGCATGCACCTTTCCATCCCTGACATCCCTCAGCTCTAGTGAGAACTCTGGGGGGTGAGGTAGGTAGGTAGCCTATGTGCCAGCACCCGCTCTGGGCAGTTCTGATGCTTGTCAAAGTGTGAGGCCCTCTGCTGTATCTAAGGAACCGGTGGCCTCTCCTCCTGCCTCGATGGAGTTACAGTTTATGATTTGGCAAAGGATCAAGCTGTGCTTGCTACTCCTCTGCCCTGAAACCTCTCCCCCCAGCACAAGGCCCGGCACAATAAGACGTGAGAAATGTGTGTGGAATGTGGAGTCCCTAAAAGCACAGGGTAGTTTATCACATCCTCGTTGTCGTCACTGCATTGACATCTGCACAAGTGATGGTGAAATGGTCTCTCTGGTCCCTTGAGAGCTCTAATGGTGAAAGGCAGCCATTGAAATGATGTTCCCAGAGCATTAAAAGATGCTCCAGGAAGTAAGCTCCTAGGGGGACAAGGGTAGGCTCGGATGCAGACCTCAGTCCATGTTCAGGACTGAAAAGAGACCCCAAGGCTGTGGGAGTTCATCCAAAAGCTTGGAGATCTATGCATGCTGCGCATCTTGCTGACATCTGGTGGGAAACATCTTGTTGTCTTCGTTCTCTTTCTCTCTCAACTCCGTTGTTTGGTGGTGGTGTTGGCAGGGTCTTCTCATTAGGGGAATGTTAGTGTGGCAGATTTTCCAGTTGACCATAATTCTCCAAGTATGTCAAACACACCAAGGGACATTTCCCCTCTCTGTCACCAGGACTGCTCCAATCCATGTGCACATAGCTTCTGCATGATCACAAGCTCTGCAGCAGAGGGGTGACCCCTTGTAGTCATCCTGAGCATAGGCCTTTTGGTTCCTATGCAGAGAAGCATCTCAAGAGGGCAGAAGAACCTGGAAATGTCTGCTGAAATTAATGGCTCTCTCTGCTTTCAAGGAGCCGGAGCAGGGCCTCCCAGGCGGCCAAGGATTCCGTAGTCTCCCAGGTAAACTGTGAGAGCAAGGAGGTATGAACACATCAGGCGCTGATGACAGAACGGAATGTAAGCCTTGCTCGGCATGTGCCAGGAAGATGGGGTTAGTGATTGGAGGCAGCTTCCCAGCCAGGCTGCGGTAAACACCACCTCTCTGCTGCACTGGCCACCATCTAAGACAGGCCCAGAGGAGTGGTGCTTTTCCACTGGTGTCCTCTGCCTCGTCCAACACACTTCACATTTGGAAAAAGAAAACATATTCTCCAAAGACCTTCCCCTGACCCTGCTGAGATCAGAAAAGGAGAGCGAGAAACATCAGATTGTTTGAATGCTGGTGTTTGAATAGACTTCTCTTTAGGAGAGCTCCATGGCTCAGAGAGACAGCAGAGAAAAACATGCATGCAGGCACCCATGTTACCGGCTGATGATAAGTGGAGGGGGGGAGGTGGCTTGTGCTTATTTCTCCTTGTATTGTGTTTCTTTTGAACTTTGATCTCTTATGGGCTTTCCAGATGCTTCATTGTCTTAGGATTCAATTGTGATTGTTTTGCATTGTTACTGATATTTTTATTCAGAGGAGGAATTAGGGATAGTTATCCTTTTTAATTTAAGTTTTTATTTGTTCTTTTTGGATATATATGACAGTAGAGTGTATTTTGACATACATACAAGGAGAATAACTTATTCTAATTAGCATCTCGTTCTTGTGGTTGTATATGATATGGAGTTACACTGGTTGTGTATTCACATATGAATGAACATAAGAAAGTTATGTCTGATTCATTCTACTGTCTTTCCTATTCTCACTCCCCCTCCCTTCCCTTCATTCTCTTTTGTCTGATCCAATGAACTTCTATTCTTTCCTCTCCCTCTCTTATTGTATTTTAGCATCTACATATCTGAGAGAATATTTGGCCTTTGATTTTTTGGGGGGATTGGCTTATTTCACTTAGCATTATATTCTCCAGTTCCATACATTTACCAGCAAATACTATGAATTCATTCTTCCTTATAGCTGAGTAATATTCCATTGTGAACATATACCACATTTTCTTAATCCATTCATCTCTTGAAGGGCACCTAGGTTGGTTTCATAGCTTAGTGATTGTGAATTGAGCTACTATTAACATTAATGTGGCTCCATCACTGTAATATGCTGATTTCAGGTCCTTTGGGCATAAACTAAGAAGTGAGATAACAGGGTCAAATCGTGGTTCTATTCCAAGTTTTCCAAGGAATCTCCATACTGCTTTCCATAGTGGTTGTACCAATTTACAGTTCCATCAGCAATGTATGAATGAAACTTTTTCCCTACATGCTCACTAACATTTATTGTGACTTATATTCCTGATAATTGCCATTTTGACTGAAGTGAGGAGATGGAATCTCAGTGTAATTTTAATTTGCATTTCTCTAATTGCTAGAAATGTTGAACATTTTTTTGTGTGTATTTGTTGACCATTCATATTTCTTCTTTTAAGTGTGAATTCAGTTCCTTTGCCCATTTATTGATTAGGTTGTTTTTCTGTTAAAGTTTTTGAGTTCTTTGTATAAGAGGTAGCTATCTTTAAGAGAAAGCTTATAAAGTCGATACTGATTTATTTATGGGCCGATTCAGGCAATCTTTGTTGCATTTAGCAAATTTTGGAAGCCAGGATCAGAAGGTAGAGAGAGGTATGAAAATTAAAAGAAATACTTGGATGTAAATATTGTGAGCACCATGCTTCTTTTAGGTGGGTAAGAAGAGAGTGGAAGCCACTTTAAAGCAGGGACCAAGCTGGTGTAGAAGCAAAGGTTTATTAACAAAGTTAATGTTTTTTTTTTAACAAAGACCATGTTCTTGAACACCTGTACTGCATTCTAGAACCTTTTAGCTCTTCTCATTCTCCTCTCTCTTGCTCCCTGGTATTGCCAACTTATTGACCAGATCATGATTGTACCCTGTAGAGAAGTAAATAGGGCAAAGTTTAAACTAGAACAATGTAATCAAGTGCAGATGAATGCATGTTGGACTAATAGATCATCTTCTTCCCAATGACCTTGGCTAATGAAGACCACAGCCAGGATCTTGATCATCCTAAGTCAGATGTGACACATTTGTCACTTGTTCCTGGGATTGGCATGAAACACTCACCCCTGCCTGTGCTGAGTGTCATGAAGAAGTCTGACTTAAATACTCTGTGGTCGCTGTTCTTGGTTACCCTCCCTTCAAGAGAGACATCCATGAGGAACTCTCGGAAGTGGACAGGTGGAATCTGCAAGCAGACAAGTCTGGGTAGGACTTGAGCCCCAGGGGAGGAGGCAGGCCTTACAGGCACAGGAAACAGCTCCAGCAAACATTTGGAATTGGGAGTGGGCAAGAGGTGCCTTGTCCAGCGTGGTTGAGGTGAAGGAGACTGGGAGGCCCATAGTAAGGCACAGATGTTGGAGTGGGGGGTTGATATTATATTGCCTTTGAAATGAGGAACCTTCAAAGTTCCTGGGCATGAGAATGTAAGATGGAATCTGTGTTTGGGGAACAAAAATTGGGGTCAAGTGTAGGAGGGAGGATGGGAGAGGAAGGTATCTATCTGTTATTTTAAGCCATATTGACAGTAATGAAGGCAGGAACGAGGGCACAGGTTGACATGGAGGTGTTTTGGTGACAGGAAGCAAGTTTCTGATGGCTGTGCCTCAGTTGAGAACCTTCAGATGTCCACCTCAACCCATGGTTTGTGGGGAATGGCTCTCACAGACCCTGGTAGCCCTGACAGGCCTTTCCCACAGCCTCCTGGGAAGGTTGTGGCTGCTGAGGTAACTTAGGAGTGAGTCAGGATTGTGCAACTGAATTCTCCACCTGGGCCCCACCCAAAGTCTGGAACCATCTGTGGGAGGGAGGTACTGACAGTGTTGGAGGTCTACCTTCAGTTCTATCAAGGAGGAGATTTCTGAGCTGCTCTGACTCATATTTGGAATCCTGGGCCTCAACTCTAGGAGAGAAGACTGTTTGGTAGCTGTATCTTGTGAGTATGGTGGGTTTTGATTAGTAATTAGAGTAATTCCCTATTAATTGCATGATCAAAAAATCCCCACATTACTTCCTGCTTCATCAATATAATTTCCTTTAATCCAAACTCTACCCCTTAGCCAAAAAGGCTAATTAGGAATATCATCCCGTACAAATGAGAAAGCCTCATCCAGAGCCAAAAAGAAAGGATGGAACCTACTAAATGCTCAAATTGGAGAATACCCTGTTGTACAAATAAACTCAGTGCTGCCCCTTGAGTGTTTTAATGAGGTAGGGGTGTGTGTGTGGGGGGCAGGGCAGGGGAGACTGTGGCGGTAGGTGTGGGGAAGGGGGAAGCATGAATTCATGGTACAAGGAGACCCGTGTTCTAGTCTTAGCTCCACCAAGAGCCAAGCAAATCCTATGCCCTTCCCAAGACTCAGCACCATCCTCTGTAGAGCAGGAACTACAATATCAACCTAGAGGACCCGAGAAGATTAGCTGTGATGACAACAATCATCTTAGTAGTCATGAACACTGACTAGTTCCCAAGCTGGGTTGTGCTCTTTACATGTCTTTTCTTAATGATTCCAACAATAGCTCTATGCAGTAGATAATATATCTCATGTTAGAGATGAGAAAAGTAATCCTTAGGAAGGTGAGGTTACTGGCTCAAAGTCACCACTATGGAGTGTGGGTGGCAGGCAGGATTCACATCCCAGCCTGGCTTCAATAAAGTCCTTTATTTTAACCCATAAACTCTTACCACATTTACCATCAAGCCATTATTAATGATAACTTACATCATGTTCTAAAAAATTGTACATTGATTCCTTTATTGATTAACAATGTAGCATTTGGGTTTTTTTTTTTTCCTGATAATTATGACCTATCAAAACAAAGTAGTGATAGAGAAAAGCTGAATAAAAGGAATCCTTTGTGGTCAAAATGAAGAGGCTCCTTTAAGAGTTCCATAGCAATATTCTGATTCAGGGCTCCCTGAATCCTAAGCAGCTTTCAAATTGAGCAGCATTCAAACCCACACAAACTGGATAAGGCCAAGAAAGAGTTTCCTGGTGCATTAATTTCTGCACTGCCGCAGTCCGGCTGCAGCAAACTAACCGGGGGATGACGAGCAACTTGTGTACATTGATACAGCAGGAGTGGGAGCCGTTTATTGTAGGACAGGAGGGGTATATATACATTCCACACAGCTTATCTTAATTAACATAAACCAGATACAGCAGTCAACCAATAAGGAATCTCCACACTTAATGGCTCGCTGGTGTTACTTCACAAACCACTCCCCCTGGCAAAATGCCAGGCGCCATCTTGACTTGTTTACAGACCCTAACATTTCCCCCTTTTGTTTAATTTAAATAACAACCATAGTGGTTTTTACACAAACACCATAAATAATCTGCTACAAGCAGAAGGGGAGGATACAAAATGCCACAATACCAAGCCAATTGATGGCTCCATGCAAGAAGCCCTTGGAAAAATTATACCAGCAATGACACCTTTAGCAAAGATACCGAGTTACAATTTGTTGTAGATTACAGTTTGTTGTCTCACTCCAGGTAAAGTAGTGTCTCAATAGATTAACTCACGGTCCAGGTAAATCACAGTCCAGGTAAGTTCTGCAGGCAGCTAGCTTAAATCACAGTCCAGGTAAGTTCTGCAGGCAGCTAGCTTGATCTGAAGTCTCCTCCGGTTCTCAGCAACACTGGAAATTCTTCCACCCTCGTCCTCACCGGCACTAGGACGAAGGCAGGAACTCCGGCAAAGATGTTAAAGAAAATCCTGTAGTATTCCAGCAGGCACTAAGAAAACAACCTTCTGAACAATTTAGTACATTATCTCAAGGTTTTTTACATTTGAAATAGGCCTTAATGGTGCTCATTATTCATCAGCCTCCAGGTGTGGGAGAACCATTGTAGTTACTGGCCTTGGAAATGATCAAACTTCAGGGACTTGGCCCGTCTTCCACCTGCAGCATCCAGGGTAGCCCCAGATGGCCCCTGGGAGAGTCCGGGGAGTGTTCCGGACTCAAACTGCCACTGGGCACAGGGAGCAAGAGCCTGCAAGACTGTGCTTCCGGGTCAGGTTTAGATTTGGGCTCTCGCAGTGGCGTCCCGCTCCCCGGGCGGGGGGCGGGGAAGAGCCTGCTGCTGCTTGGAAAGTCTTTGTTTTGCCATGACCGGCTTGCGCACATGGCAGATGCACCCTCCGGTAAAGATGACGAACAACTTGTGTAGATTGATACAGCAGGAGTGGGAGCCGTTTATTGTAGGACAGGAGGGGTATATATACATTCCACACAGCTTATCTTAATTAACATAAACTAGATACAGCAGTCAATCAATAAGGAATACTACTCCCCCCTGGCAAAATGCCAGGCGCCATCTTGACTTGTTTACAGACCCTAACACTGCACCTTCAAGTAGATCTGGATCCAGGAGTCCAAAAGATGCCTTTAGAACTCACTGTGCACTCTGACTTTCTCCATGCTGATTCACTCCTCAGACAGGAAGGCCTTTGGAAGCTTCAGCTTATTGGTCTTCTCACAACTCCTGTGGGAATAAAGCACCTTTTCAACAATCCCAACCAGCGTTTTGGAGTTGAATCTCTCTTTGACTTTGATTGTTTCCCTCCTAAATCCTTGCTTGGGAAACTTTCCACATGAAATTACATGAAATTTAAAGAGAAAATAAGCGGGTGTCCCCAGGAACAATGAAAGTGCTGGATCTGGGGCGGGTGGGGAAATGGATGCTGAGCAATTGGAAAAGATTCTCTCAGTACCGAGCTCTGGGAAGGGCCCCAGAGTCTCTGAGATGGGGGACCAGGGTAGGGTGTGGCAGCAGAGTGGAAAGGGCTTGGTGAAATCTAGAACCCCCAGTGAAGACACTCCCAGCCACTCAACTCCAGGGGTCACTCTTTTGTGGCAGAGTCTGTACAAAATACCTGCTCGTTTCCATTAGAGCTGCTCAGACCTTATCAGTGTGATGGATGGTGTCATGGGGGACTTTGAGAGAATAAAATTTAAAAAGTATTGCACAGACCTAAAAGGCTTAGATGGGAGAGAGGCAGGAACTCTGCGAAGTCGGTAAAAGTGAAAACTAAGAGGAATAGGAGAATCTGCCTTAATTTCTAGTAGCAGGCAAAGGAGCTGGGGAAGGAAAGGGTTTGTATTGAAGGTAAGATAAAGTCATAACTGGGTGTGGGCTGACTGTCCCAGGATGCTAATCCTAGATGCCACCAGCTGGTTCCGCTTTCTCTATGGTCACACCAATGAGCCACAGTCAGTCTACACCCACCAAGGGGAGACCTATTTTAGGGCAGAATCTTTTGTCTGCCTCTTCCCAGCCCCAGGGACAAATAAAAATGAAGAGTGAAAGGACATCACTGAGAGAAGGGCACAGGATAAGGTTGGAAGTCACTTTCCCCCACCCATTAATGGACTCTGAAGCATCTTCTGTGTTTGTGACCTGTGGTCAGCACTAAAAGCAAAGTCCTGAAATCCTCACCCATGTTTTAGCAGCCCCTGCCCATGGTGCCCTCCCCAGGACTTTGTGTATGTTCATAAGTGTTTAGCAACAGCTTTCAGGTAGCGAATCCCTGAGTGGTGGCGTGGGCTGTTTTCTGAGGTATAAATACACCCACCATGATTGCTGGGCTGATTTCAGGCTACCAACATGAAATCATGATGCCCAAGTATTGGGCAGAGGTGCCCAGCAGCACACAGCATCATGAGCAGTTTAGCCCTGTAGATGCCAGAGGTATAACCACAAGAGTATTGATCATATTCTCTTTTTTTTTTTTTTTTGGCAGGGGGCGGTGCCAGGGATTGAACTCAGGGGCACTAGCCCCCTGAGTCACATCCCCAGTTCCATTTTGTATTATTTTTAGAGATAGGATCTCACTGAGCTGCTTAGTGCCTTGCTTTTGCTGAGGTTGGCTTTGAACCCTCGATCCTCCTGCCTCAGCCTCCTGAGCTGCTAGGCGTGCACCACCATGCCCAGCCTCACTCTTTCTCTTTTGTGGTGGGTGCTGGGGACTTAAGGGTCTTGCAGCTTCTAGGCTAACATTGCCCAGTCTCAGCCTTTTTGTCCCCTCATATTTTGCTTTATCTAATGCAAATCTATGCATTGCCTAGATTTATCACTGTTCAATCTCTTGGATGTGCTTTCTGTTAAGTGAGACAGGAAGTATTTGTTCACTTCTGTCTCCTCAGGGTGGTCTAGTAAGGTACAGCAAATACTTTATAAGAAAGTGAATAGTTACTTGGGCAAGGGGTGGCTGTGGAGACTATAGAAATGCCTCTCAGGTTCCTGGCTCCACATTTTTGCAGCTGATGATGGGAAAATCTTCATCCTGGCAACCATCACATATGTGGCCATCTGCCTAATGGTTGTTTGCATAGCTGGACCATCCCTCTGTGAGGATGGGGACTCTCTCTGGCAACTCACTGCTCCAATCCCAGTGGTTGGCACACAGTAAGTATTCAATCAATGCTTGTTGATTCTACAAAGTTTTTAATGCTTTTAAAATCACACACACAAAAAAATGACAAATGCATTCTCATGGAAAAATCTTTCAGCATTACAGATGAGGCTAAGAAAGTAACCTCTGACAAGCACCCAGTCCTCACTCTACCTCTTAAGCCTTGTTGACCACAGCAATTGGTATGGTATATATCATTTTAGTTTGTTTTCATTTACTGATAAATGTATCTATAGTTTTATTTTGAAACGATCACAAATTCATAAGAGGTTACAAAAGTATTAACTTTTCCCCAGTGGTTACATCTTCTGTAACTACACTACAGTAGTCAAACCAGGAGAATACATTGGTAAAATGTACATGTTGTTTTGTATTTTATCACATATGTAGATTTGTGTAACCACCACCACAATCAAGACATGGAATTATTCCATCCACCAATTATTCTAATTATTCCATTATCTGCCCCCTTATAATCATACCTCTTTCCCCCACTGCACTATCTCCAATCTTCTCTAACCTCAGCCAACCACTAATCTGTTCTCCAGCTCTGTAACCAGGCTATTTTGACAATGCTATCTAAATGGAATCATACAGTGTTCAGCTTTGGAAATTGCTTTTTCTTCCTCTCAGCACAAGGCCCTTCAAATTGAAACTGCTTAAAGCAACCTAAATGATAGTGTGTTGCATAGGTGCTTTTACATAGAATAGTGAGTCCCAGTGACTTTCTCTTTCAGAATCTTCAGGTGTGTCTAATTATTTTTCACTATTATATAATATCCCATGGAATGGCTCATCATATTTTCAAAATTCCCCTGGCGTTGTTGCCCATGAGTTCTTTTCCTTTCCCTGTAGGGACTGCTTACAGGGCAGTGCCTTTACCAAGCTCCTAGGCAGACTTTATCCATCAGTTGTCATTATTCATGCCTTAAAAAAAAAAAAGGTTTGGGAGAGGTTGCCCCAAAGAGTCTACCAGTGTGTGTGTTGGGGGAGGGTCTCAAATCTTAAAGAAAAGCACACCCACAAGTTCTTATGATTCTTGAGTCTCTTCTATTTAACTCTTTGGCTAGGAGGTGACTTACCCTTCTACCACCTGAGAAGATGAAGCCCAAGGATAAGGAGAAACATGCATATGCACACAAACATGCATATGCACACAGACAGACACACACACACACACACACACACCCCAAAGAAGGTTGAAGCAGGTGATAGAATGGTGATCGGCCTTCTTTTGATCTCTTTTTCAGTACTGAGGCCTTGTCCCGTGTGGTGAGTGGGTGTAAAGGTGGCCCACAGTGTGTGGGGAGGGGCTGACGCTAACAGATGTAAGGTAATGGGTGAAACCTAGTCTCTGGGAAGCCTCCTTCCAGCCCCATGAAGCCAACACAAGTTATGAGCTCTCAGTTTCATCCTGAGGGAAGCCCATCATGGTTTCCAGGCCAGAAAGCTTTGGCAAGTCCCCATCTCCAACTCTGGTACCCAGGCAAGCCTGATTTGCAAAGACTTCAGTGCTAGCCCTCTCATAAATGCCTTCTCTGCCTTCCCACCCTTCCCTCGCCACACTCTGAGCCTTTTGTACAAAACCTTGGGCCTGTTATCCCTGTCTGGAAGGCTCGGAACTTTCTTTAGAGTTTTCTTATTCTTTGGGAGAATAAGACTGGGCTTATTTTAATAGACTAAACCAGGAATCTAAACTGAAAGCAGAGGCCATGTAAACAAAACCCTTTTATGTGGTGACTCCAAATAAGTTTACTGTAGCAAAAACAGGACAAGTAAATAAGTGAGGTTTACAAATATAAACTGCAAAGTTGCTGAAGTGTGAGATAAATTGTCTAAGGCCCTTCTGTTTAAATTCTATGGCCTAGAATTTTTCCTTTTGCATTGCTATCAGAGGGAATTTAGGGAGGAGAGAATGTTCTGTACAAGAGAAAAGAATTCCCCATCGTGTGGCCAGCCAGTGATCTGATCAGGAGCCCTCTTGGAAGGGCTACCAGGGCTGGCCACTCCTCCCTCTTGGGGCACAGGGGGGCACCTGGCTGTGACATTACCCACATGCCCCCAACCCCAGGTGAGCTTTCAGAAACAGCCTGTCCCACCACTGTGACCCCAGAGAGCAACACAGTGGTAGAGAGGGTAGGGATTGGACTTTTAGAGGGAGGATGAGAAAAATTCCATCAGATGTCATTTTTGCTTCAGGGGAAATTCCCTCCTTCATCCACGGAGAGGCAGAGGGTGTGCCCAGCAGGTGGAATTCATTATGAACATGAACGCCCTTGCCAGCGGGATCAGGATCGGTGACCTGGCATTCAAACACTTTCCCAGTGGGGGGAAATCTAAACATGGCATGAGATTTCATCTGGGTGGTTCTGAGACCGTCAATTGGATTTGGAGTTGGGGGTAGGGGTCAAACCAGTCCAAGGACTGTGGGAACAAGGCAAAGAACAGAGGAGGGGTGGTGAGAACCTGTGTGCTAGGCTGTGCTAGTAAATATTTAACCACGGGCTCTGGGAGCCCCCTGGGAGAACCCTGATGTGTGGCATATTTGAACTTCCGGCATATAAATACATGCAATGTGGGCAATTTGGGGGCCATCATGTCAAGTCACGTGGCTTTCCAAGTCTGGAAAATTGAACAGTTGGCTTTCCTTGGCTGGAATATTTAGCACACCACCACTCTGTGTTCAGGAAGTAGGATTGAAGGGTACTGGGGCTTTTAGGGGGAGAATGGGGTTGGAACCACCTTCCCAGTGAATTAGATAGACCACCTTGGGTTTCATCATACTTAGAATACCAGCTCAGTGTCTGCCTGCCCTCCTAGACCACTGTCAGGTTGTCACCTACCATAATACCTAGCACATAGTTCAAGTCAAACATATTTTGATTGGTTCGATGGTCTTTTTAAATTTTGGGGGTACCAGGGATTGAACTCAGGTCCACTTGCCCACTGAGCCATCTCCCCAGCCCTATTTTGTATTTTATTTAGAAACAGGGCCTCATTGAGTTGCTTAGTGCCTAACTTTTGCTGAGGCTGGCTTTGAACTCGGGATCCTCCTGCTTCAGCCTCCTGAGTCCCTGGGATTACAGGTGTGCACCATCACATCCAGCCAGTTCAATGGTCTTTTGAACTCTATAACTAATAGTAAGAATGTTCACTTTGTTCCAGAAACTGAACTAATCCCATGGCAAGAAGAGCACATTTCTATCTCCATAGTAGGCTTGCTCAAATGATAGTGAGTCCTGCAGAGTTTGGGTTACAAATAAAGTCATCTAGGACCCACCCCCAGAACTTGCTAAATGTGGAAGGCCAGAGAATATTCATTTAAATAAGCTTCCCAGATGAATTTTACACAAACTCAAAATTTGGAATGATTTCCGATGGAGTAGATCTCATTTCTGTTTTTTAGCTGGGGAAACCAAGGCTGATGAGTTTTGGTAACTTCCTGAAGGTGACACATTTGATAACTTCTGTGTCCACAATACTATGCCGGGTCTGCCAGATGTCAAGATTAACCAACCACCAGGTTACAAGGGCCCCCATGGAGTACTACTGAGTGAAGGAATGGATGACATATTTCACCTAGGCAGGCCCTGTGGGATGCAATAGGTAAGAATAGAGTCAGAGGAAGGCTGTAGAAGCCAATTACATTAGTTTTGGGTGACATAGTGAGGACATGCTTACAGTGGAGATGGTGGAAAAAGAGGGAGAAAGATGACACAGAGATCATTTTTCAGAAATCACCTTCTTTCATTCTGAAGCTTTAATTACCACAGTTGACTTTTATCTCCAAGGAAACAACCTTACTTCCACATAGGAAGTAAGGCATTGTGGCCATTAGAAATATTCAGTGCAATGCACTGTGTGAGCTGTACACCCTAACCTCACTTAATCTGCACATTTCAGTAGAAAAGCTGGTCAGCCATGATTTTTAGAGTGTGATTCACAAAGAATAATTCACTGAGTTCACCATTAGGAAGCAGAGTAGCAGAGGTATTCTAAGTATGATGAACCCAAGTCGTAGTCTTGGGTTCTCTGAGTCTATTGCCCATGATTCCACATCAGTGGGTATGGAGGCCACCATGAGAGTGAGTGGAGGAAAGTTGCAGTTAAGGAGATTCCTGCTGGTCCCAGTGAGGGAAGCTTTGGCAATGACCTAGGACACATGGTAGAGGACCATCAGTTGCCACAGACACTGGGGAAAACACGAGCTATATCTGTCTTGTTCCTGAAAAATGTCACTGTTGCTGAGGCATCCCAAGCATCTGATGTGGACAGATGTTATCTGCTGATGAAATGATTTCCTTATGTCTCTTCAGTAGCTAAGGTCCTGTATTCCTTTTTCTCCCATGGCCATGTACAGGTCAAGGGAGGCTGAGAGCATATGTTCTGGAACTGAGGTTGTTTCCTTGGAGATAAAAGTCAACTCTGGTAATTAAAGCTTCAGAATGAAAGGAGGTGATTTCTGAAAAATGATCTCTGGGTCATCTTTCTCCCTCTTCTTCCTCTTCTCCATTCACAGTTTTGCACAGAGCTAATGACAAAGTAATGAAAATAAAAGTCTTGTTGGCAGAAAAAGGTACCTATTTGCATGGTAGGAATGATGGAGTTGGAGAGCTTACCTTTGGCCAGCAGGCCAGACCTCCTGGGAATCATCCTTCTTGGACCCAATGGTCTGGAACCAACAGGACATAGTAGAATTAGAAAGCAGATTGGTATTTACAAAGAGGCTGTCTTTAGAGAATTTCTGGATTCCATGAGTGGAAATAAGACAAGGTACAAGGCTGAGGATAAGAGGAAGGGGCATCAACAAAATGACAGCCAAAGCCATGCCTTTTAGTGACCTTCTCTTGTGTTTTTCTTTCCTAAAGCATAGAAAAATTGTCTTCCTACCCTATTTTTGGGAATATAAATTATTATGATCTCTCTGGAGGGCAGTTTGGCATATTATCACAACCTCTGATGAATGTTAACCCTTCAGTATTGTACAAGAATAGGTTTTGGCTTTTTTGTTATTGCAGCAGAGTTTTTCGTGACTAAAAAGTAGGTAATTGTTTATATTTAGGTAAAAGATACGTGTACCCTACAACAGAACCCTATGCAGCTCTAAAATGAAGATAGAGTTGATAGAGTTGATGGTTCATTAACTTTATTGATATGTAATAAAATGTATGTTGGGCATATCATTATTGTGTGTTTGGATCATATGAGTGTTTTTAATGGGAATTGTTTCATACATTTATGGAACCCAAGAACTCTCACAGTCTGCCATTTGTGAGCAGAAGAACTAGGAAAGCCAGTGGTGTAGTTCTGTGCAAAGGTCGGAGAACCAGGATCACTGAAATCTAAGGGCAGGAGAAGATGGATGGTCCAGATCAAACAGCAATGTGGATTATTCTTTCGCTGCTATTTTGTTCTATTATAATTCTCAGTGGATTGGATGATGCCCACTGACATTGGTGAGTGTGATTTTTACTCAGTCTACGGATTCAAATGCTTATCTCATCTGGAAATCACACACTTAGAAATATTGTTCTACTAGCTATCTGGGCATCACTTAATCCAGTCGGGTTAACACTTTCCAAAATACATTTTTAATGTACTTTATTTTATGGGTTTATGTGGAAAGTGCCTCACGTCACTGTGTTTGGAAACACAACTCCCCCAACTCCCTGTGGGGCTCCTTGTGATCCTGCCATTCATTGAAGTGTATGTCTGCCCAGGGCTTGTGAAAAGACACATTGCATTTTTAGCACTTCACATATCTCATGACCACCACAAGTTTGAAAATGAAGCTTAATGCTGTCTTTGGCAGCCTCACCCATCCCTGGTGGTGGCGATTGCTTGCATGACTAGAATGTGGCTTTTCAGTGGCTTTGCCAGCTTTCAGAATCATGTAGGCAAAATGTATGGTGACCCTTGTTGTCATTTGTTTGTGCGGCAAAATATATATCAGTAAATCTGGGTTCCTCCAGCCTCAAGACTTGAAGATTTGACTAATAACACTACTTCTAGTAATAGTGGCAAGTGTAGTTGCATTAAAAAATGGTACAGATCATCCTTTATTGAATGTTGACTGTGTTGGACCCTATGCTAAACTTTTCATGTGCTTTACCAAACTCACCTCTCACTATACTGGTCCCTTGGAAGGGATGTAATGATAACCTGTATTTGAAGATGAGATTGCTAAATGGTAGGACAGGAAGTAAATGACCCAGGGTCACACCATCAGGAAGGGATACTGCTGAGAATACAATAATATAGACGTCTCAGACTCCAGACTGATCCATTCAGAATTTCTCATTTTCAGTCCATGACTCGTTAATATTAAGGTGTCCCTTAATCCCACCACCACCTTCCACAGAGCCCATAAAGCCTAGATCTATATCAAGAGAGAGAGAATAGGGGAGAAGGGATCAAGAAATCAACCATCAAATTATAAAACTCAGCATTGCTCCCTTCTGGTAGCTCCCAAAGTGAGACTGAACAGAGATTGGCTGCCCATAAATTATGGCTCCATCAATCAAGCCATCAATCACATCTTCAGCCCCGCCCACCAGGTATTCCACATAATGGTAAGGATGGCTTTCACAGGAACCCATTATTCCACTCCTATATGAATCCATTTCCTTTCCCACAGTGCTACCAAAAATAAAATGTGGGGAGGGAATGCCAATGACTTAACAGTCCTTTGGTCAATTAGCTAGATTCTCTTTGACTTATAGTTTCTCTCTTGTGAGCCAGTATAGAAAAAGTAGAGGGGACTATAATTTTATTTTTATTTAATTTTAATTGCTTCACTACTTAACTGATACCCAAAACATAAAGCATTGTCCATACCAGTGGGGTACCGTGTGATGTGTCATGTATACATAATAAAATGATTTTTATCAAGTATATATTATATAATGATTAACTCAAGTTAAATGTATCAATTTCCTCTTTTTTCTTTTCTTTATGGAAAAAGCATTCATAATCCCCTTTTGTAGCTTTTTGAATGTACAGGACATAATTATTATCTGTATACAACCTAACACACCAGTACTTCTCATTCCTATTAAACTGTAACTTAGTAGCCATCAATCAACCTCTCCCCCATCATTCCTCTTCTCCCTCTTCCTACCCTGTCTAGCCTGTAATTGTTAAGAGGAGATTGCAATAAATCACTGAGTTGATCTTAAAGCAGGAGACGGAAGCTTTATTCACCAGCTGGCGGTCCGGATCCACCAGCTGGCAGGCCAACGGGTAGGCTGCAAGTCTACACCCTTCGACCTCCTCCTGGGGTTTGAGTACACATTTTATAGTCCCAAACCACATTAATTGTAAGTGCCTGTTGCTATGATTCAAAAGCATAAACAAACGTCATGAGATCTAAAACCATAAGCAGAAAAGGGAGTGGACCAAAACATCCCCATCCCTAGGTGAGTACAAGTTAAAGAATGGTTACTAACATCTAGACAATCAATCTCTGACAGGGTACATTGTCCAAGAAAAAAAGAGAACAATTTTACATTGTATAAGACTTGCCATTTTGTGTTGTCATTCATGCTATGCTAAGCAACAATAGTTGGGTACAGAGGCGGGGCTTTCCCACGGGAGAAGCAGTTTTTACAGGATGTGGAGTCTCAGGGTAAGATGGAGTCTGTTTGGTCATTGCCCATAGAGCCTGGCCCATCACATAACAGCTGCCATTCTACTCTAAACTTCTATAAGATCAACATTTTGCTATTCAACATGAGTGAGATCACGTGGCACTTGTCTTTCTGTACCTCCCTTATTTTATTCAATGTAATGATCTCCATTTCCAACCATGTTGTCACAAATGACAGGATGTCTTTTTATGGCTAAAAAGTATGCCATTGTGTATTACTACATTTTTTTTCTTTTACCATTTATAAGTTGATAGATATACTTAGGAGTTTCCATTTCTTGATTATTGGGGATAGTGCTGCCTTGAACATGGGAGTCCAGAGGTCTCTTCAACATACTGATTTCATTTCCTTTGGATATGTACCCAGGAGTAGGATTGCTGAATCATATGGTAGTTGTATTTTTAATTTTTGGGGGAAGCTTCCTGCTCTTCCCCAATGGCTGTACTAACTGACAGTTCCACCAATGATGTTCAGTTGTTCCCTTTGCTCCCTAACTTCACTAACTCTGGTTATCTTTTGTCTTTTTGGTCATAGCCATTATTACTGGGGGTGAGGTGCTGTCTCACTGTGGTTTTAGTCAGCATCTCCCTGATGATTAGTGATGTTGGGCATTTTGCCTGTATTTTTTGGTCATTTTTATTTGTTCTTTTGAGAAATACCTATTTAGGTCTGTTGCTCATTTTTTTTTAAACCAGGATATGTGGGTTTTTGTACTGAATTTTTGGAGTTTCTTATTTATTTTGGATCTTTACCCCTTCTCAGAGGTTAAAATTATAAATATTTTCTCCTGTGCTTTAAATTATCTCTTTACTCAGGATTATTTCCTTCATTGTGAAAAAGCTTTTTTTTAGTGTCTTGTAATCTCACTTGTCTGGTTTTGCTTGTGTTTCCTGTGCTTTGGGGGTCTTATACAAAAAAGAAAAAAAAAAATTCTTGTCCATTCCAATATCCTAAAGCTTTTTCTCTTTGCTTTCTTCTAATAGTTTCACATCTTACATTTGAATCTTAAATCCATTTTGAGTTGATTATTATAACTGCTGAGAGATCAGGGTCTCTTGTTCCATTTTTCGGTATGTGGGTACCCCATTGATTGAAAAGGCTATCCTTTCCCCAATGTGGTGTCCATGACTTTAGATAATTCTACTTTTCCTACAGTTTTGCATCCTCTTGTACAAAGCGACTGGCACAGCCCATCTGGAATGCCCTCTGTCTCTAGCACTCCCAGTGAAGTTAGGAGAGTCATTTCCTTCTGGTAGGACCAGATCCAGACACCTTAGAATGACCTGGCCTAGGCCCACCTCTCACCATCACGGACACTTAATAAACTATTGTTCCCTTTATTGAACCTTCTTTCAAGTCTATCAACATACCATGCTCTACAGAGCCTTTGAGTCTTTTTGCCTGGATAATCCCCAACTCCACTCAACCTTCCTTCCAGAGTCAAAACTGACTCCCCTCCCTTTGCTTGGTAAACCCAACTCATATATTTAAAAAAAAAATTTTTTTTAGTTGTTAATGGACATTTATTTTATTTTATTTATTTTATTTTTTTGCTGAGAATCGAACCCAGGGTCTCACATGTGCTAGGCAAGTGCTCTACCACTGAGCCACAACCGCAGCCCCCCCAACTCATATGTTTTATAATAGAGTAGAATTCTTTTCTCTAAGGGCAAGTACTAGCTGATAAGGCCACTGAACTGAAGCCACTGGATTGAGGGCAGCTATAGTGGTTTCTATCCTGAAACTGAACTGAATAGATGACTTTTTGGAAAAGTTTGTTTGATGCAGATTGATATTATAATGGATAGCTTAAGTTGGGATTCTGGACTGTAACCTGCTGTTTTTTGTTTTCTATTCTCTGAAGTGCGTGTGTGTGTGTGTGTGTGTGTGTGTTTTTAAGGAAAGCTTTCTCAATTGTCCAAAGGAGGGAAAACAGATTATGTTTGTCTTTTTGATATTATTTATTCTTTTTTGTTATTATTTGTTGTTTTTAGATACTGTATGACCAAAATATACCAGAGTGTATTTTGACATACATGCATGGAGTATAACTTATTCTAATTAGGATCCCGGTCTTGTGGATATACACAATAGTGAGATTCACTGGTGATATATTCATATATGAACCATAGGAAAGTTCTGTCCAATTCATTCTACTATCTTTCTTTTGCCCATTCACCTCCTTTCCCTTCATTCCCCTTTGTCTAATCCATTGAGTTTTTATTCTTACCTCCCCCCTGAACACTTCCCGCACTTATTGTGTGTTAGCATCCACATATCAGAGAGAACATTCGACCTTTGAGTTAGGGATTGGCTTATTTCACTTAACATAATAGTCTCCAGTTCCATCCATTTACTGGCAAAAGTCATAAAGTCATTCTTTTTTATGGCTTAGAAATATTCCATTGTGTATATATACCACATTTTATTTATCCATTCATCTGTTGAAGGGAAACTAGGTTGGCTCCATAGCTTAGCTATTGTGAATTGAGTTGCTATAAACATTGATGTGGCTACATCACTGTAGTATACTGATTTTAAGTCCTTTGGGTGTATGCTTCAGATTGGGATAGGTGGATCAAATGGTGGTCCCATTCCAAGTTTCCTGAGGAATCTCCATACTGCTTTCCAGTTTGGTTGTACCAATTTGCAGTCCCACTGCCGCAGTCCGGCTGCAGCAAACTAACGGGGGGGGGGGGGTGAAGAGCAACTTGTGTACGTTGATACAGCAGGAGAGGGAGCCGTTTATTGCAGGACAGGAGCAGTATTTGTACATTCCACACAGCTTATCTAATTAGCATAAACTAGATACAGCAGTCAACCAATCAGGAATCTCCACACTTAATGGCTTGCTTTAGTTACTTCTCAAACCACTCCCTCTGGCATTTTGCCAGGTACCATCCAGACTTGTTTACGAACTCTAACATTCCCCTGGCAAAATGCCAGGTGTTATTTTGACTTGTTTACAGACATTCCACCAGCAATGTATGAGTGTACCCTTTTCCCCACATCCTCGCCAACATTTTTTGTTGCTTGTATTATTGATGGTTGCCATTCTGACTGGAGTGAGGTACAATCTCAGTCTAGTTTTAATTTGAATTTTTCTAATTGCTAGAGATGTTGAACTTTTTTTTTTCATATATTTGTCACATGTATTTGTTGTCTTATTAACTGTCTATCTCCCGCACCTTCAGTGACCTGTATGAGTGAAAAAACCTATATGAGTGAAAGCAAGGAATTTAGCTACACAGGCCACGCAGCCATCGTCACACATTCCTAAGCAGACATTCCTGTTCTGTAGTCTTATCTCTGGAACTTCCCTCTTCTGCAGTCATGGCAAGAATCTCCGAAGCTGGTTATCACTAGGCTTGTATTTTTCCGTGCTGAGCTTTCCTCACCATTCCTGTTGATGGAAACTTTTGCTTTTCTTCTGGGTTTCCAGTCTCTCTAATCTATACCAGCTTTGCCCTGTTTTCATGGGCCCTACAGTGTCCCTCCTGGGTTCCTTTTCTGCTTTGATGTGCCCGCATCACTTGTGGTGAGAAGCAGTGCTCCTTGTGGCCATTCTCCGGTTTCCATCACTCAGTAGCTCATCTACCTTGAACATGGAACACAACATCATCGACCTTACCGCTGTCCCACACCCTGCTCTTACACAAGTCCAGGCCACTGACAAATTGGTAGGCCTCCCCAGGGACCCTCTTGGATGGTCTTGCCATGCCTGTTCCCTTGGGAAGGATGACATGGGTGGGCATTAGGGCAACCTCTGTCTGAGTGGGTCCCTCCTAACACATTGCTGCTGTTGCCATAAGGACCAACTAAGACATGTTTATATTAATTCAAATGCTCTTGGGAGTAGGGGTGCAAAACCAAACACTCACTGTGGAAGACTCGCAGATGTGCCGCACGAGGGTGGGTAAGAACGCCGTGTTTCTGTGGAGACCACATGTGCTGCTCTCCTTGGAAATGTCTCCATGTGGTCTGTTTGCTGTGCTGGGCTCGCTGGCCTATGGGCCTCTTCAGGAAAAGTCAGTATGATGAGGGTCCATCCTCCTATCTGTCTTCCTTCTGTTTCTCTGGCTTCTTCTGTCTTTATCCCCCTCATTCATTAATGCTCATTCTCTCTTTCTCTCTGTCTCTGTCTTTCTCTCTCTCTCTCTCTCTCTCTCTCTCACACACACACACACACACACACACAAACATTTATTTGAGAGAGAGAGAGAGAGAGAGAGAGAGAAAGAGAATTTTTAATATTTAGTTTTTGGCGGACACAACATCTTTGTTTGTATGTGGTGCTGAGGATCGAACCTGGGCCGCACGCATGCCAGGCAAGCACGCTACTGCTTGAGCCACATCCCTAGCCCTTCACAAACATTTTTAAGGATAATTAAAGTCTCTTATGGAGACATAAATACCCCCCTGTAATAAAGATTCTGTATCTGAGTGGTCTGGGGGGGTGCTTAGGGCATTAATTAAGTGCAAGGGGACAGACATTTGAGCCTGGTTATGGGCTAAGTCCTGTTGGCAGAACTCAAGGGACTCTCCTCAGTTGATGCATGACAGTTGGAGTATGACTGTCTGGGAACTAGAGCCACCTCTCTGCTTTTCTACCTACTAACTAGGCAGTTTGTTCTACCACAAACCCATGCCTGTGCAGGGACCCTGGATACACTCCTCCCACTAATAAGCATTCGGTCTCAGGCATGGGTCTGTGTTTGTTGGTGGAGTCTGGTCTGGGTCGTGTGGTATGTCCCTCCAGGGCAGCCTGCTTCGGTGTCCTGAGTACGCGTGTGTCCATGTGTCACTGAAGTACTCCAACTGGAACAAAATGTGGCACATTGTCCAGCCAGATAGAAAACTTTGCCCTTGGCCAAGCCCATACAATGTCTTCTTCAAACTGAGATGTTCCCTCCCAATATGGACAGACAAGGAAAAGCATAGCCATGTTCCAAGAGCAGAGGCAAAGGTCTGAGGGTACTTCATTATCCTCCTCCAGAGAGGGCATTTGCCCTGCCTGCCTCAGCCCTTAGACCTCTTGAGGAGGGGCCTTCAAAGGGTGATAGCCTGGGGGCTTGTTCACTGGTCCCACAGTGGCCTAGGAGCCCTTGGCCTCAGGAGGCTGGGTGGTGGCCGCCCCTCCCCCACAATGGCTCTCTGTCCTACCCAAAGCGCAGCAGAAGGCAGAAGCCAGCAGAGCACAGGCAGCCCTCTGTGGGAAGATGAAAGCGCACCTCCTCATCACCCCGCCTTGCCTTCTGCCCACAGACTACCGTGGCCTGGTGGAGGCTCAGCTCTTTGATGAGGCCAGTGGCACAAAGGACATTATACAGGACTCACAGAGGCAGATTCAAAGCCAAGATCCTCTGACATGTGAGCCTGGGAATAAAAAAAAAAAAAATATGCTGAGACCTGGAGGGCCTTTCAGTAGCTTGCCTTTCTCTGAAGGAGTCTTCAGGATCAGGGAAGTCATTTGGTCCTCTCTTCCTGAGGCAGGAAGCTGTTTCATCAGGGAGGATGTCACCCATGCCTCTGACCTATTCAGCCATCAGAGACCATTGGGGAATTTAACACGAGCTTGGGTAGCCTTAGGAGCCAGTGCCCCTGGGTCCTGGCCCTCTCTCCATTTCTATTTCCTGCTCCTTGGGGCTAAACTCTGCTGAGTTGGTAACTTGGTTCGGAGGAGCCTGTGTCCTCTTCATTCCTTGTGCACACGTTCTTTCCATTTTCTCTCCAGATCTCCAGGGAGGGCAGGAGGAGACATCTTTGTTTATCCCAGTCACATCCGGAAAAACAGCTGTTACATTGTTGTATATATGGAGACATCCAAGCACTCAGGGCAGACCTTGTCCTTTCCCTCCATCTCTTCTGGAAGTACTGAGATAGATAGATAGATAGATAGATAGATAGATAGATACATACATACATACATACATACATAGATAATAGGTAGGTAGGTAATAGACAGATTTTTAAAAATGATTTTACTAATCTCAAGCCCCTGGGTTCTTAGAAGCTCTCCATTCCAGCCAACCTGTTTTCCTCAACTGATTAGTCCTTAAACTAAAGCATATTTTAAAATCACTCAAGGAGCTTTTGAAATGCAGATCTCTACACATAAGTTAATTGGGTTAAGTTCTTCATGTCCTGCAGGGCTTGGCAAACTTCAATCATCTTAGGTCATTGGTATTTCTTAAGTGGTCATAGCATCTCACTGGGTGAGTCACTACCCTGCTGAATCTCTAAAGCCAGGTGGTCTGGGTTGGGATGTGTCTGTGCTGTCCAACAGCTGTGAAATGTGGGGAGATTGCTTAAATGATCTGAAAGTCAGTTTCTGTTATGGTTTGGATGTGGGGTGCCCGTAAAAGCTCATGTGTGGGACAATGCAGGAGGTTTAGAGGTGACATGACTGGGTTATGAATCAGTGAATTAATCCCCTGATGGGATTAACTGAGTGGTAACTGAAGGCAGATAGAATGTGGCTGGAGGAGGTGTGCATTAAGTGCTTTGGGTTATAGATTTTGTATCTGGAGGGTACAATCTCTCTCTCTCTGCTTCCTGATCATCACGTGAGCTGCTTCCCTCCACCATACTCTTTGCCATGTTGTTCTGCCTCATGAGGAATGGAGCCTGCTGTCTATGGACTGAGACCTCTGAAACCATGAGCCCTAAAATAAACTTTTCCTCCTCTACGATTTTTCTGATCAGGGTCTTTTAGTTGTTGTAGTGAAAAAGCTGATAAGACAATTTCCATTTTAGAAGAATCATTAAAATCATTATATCCCATGCCATGAACTATCACCATCCAACCGAGTTGGCGACCCATGCTGGGTTCACAAACTGACTACTTCAACAACCAAGAAAAGGGTGAAAGGAGCACGCAACACACAGAAATACCTTTTCAAAATCCAGGATGGCTTCCAACTTTAGGGGTCTTTGGAAAGAGAGTGAGCCACTGGAATTCTTTATTCTTATATAGGAGACATACAAGGGGAGGTTCCATGGAACATTCTATCCCCAAAAGGGCAAAGGAGTAGGATTACAAAGGAACAGGTGGGTGTAACTCAACCCCATCGGGTGACACCCACTCCTGGAGCCACACCTTCCTTACCCAGCTCAGGTAAAGCCCAAGTATTGTAACTAGAGTGATGAATAGATCATTTGATCACCTTCTCTTAATCTTAAATCTTCCTCATTTGGAAAACCTACTCCCTCTTCTTTCTAACATTCCTCTTTCAGGTTCTGTACTGTCTCTCTTTCCATAAAATACCTTTGCTAACCATTACTTCTCAGTAGTTCTTTAAATCTCTGTGTTCCATCCTAAAAAGGTTGATCCCAGCACTATCCTCATTGAGCCTTTCTAGAACAAGAGTGAGCTTGTTCAAGAAGAGTTCCTTCAGGGAGCCTATTCACAATGAGGGCGTTTTCATTAGGGGAAGGGACTTGGGTGATACACACAGAGGTGTGCACCTAACACCCTCTCAGCCCTCTTCACCTTGGGCAGCCCTACTCCCTTAAGTCTATTAAGGCTCCATTTCACACTGACCAGCTGCTTTGCTCCACTCCTAGCCCCCACAGTGTGTGACCAGGTGGAGTCCAGTTATCTAAACTAGGTGCAGACAGGAATACTTCAAGAGGCTAGATGTCAGCCCCCAATTCCAAAGCTTGCTGTTTTCCAGCACCTTCCCACCAGGAAGGAAGCCTGTTGGATTCTCTGGGGAGTGACTGGTCTCTCCATGGTAGGGAAGCACCCAATGGCTGCTGTGGGTGTTGCTATTGACCAGGCTGAGGGCTGGATGAAAGGAGTTCTCCCAGCCTCCTCCAGCACCCACGCATGTGAGCCCGGTTGACCGACATGGTATTGTCCACACACAGTCTCATTGGTCCCCCTGTCCTCTGTTGTTGGCACCTGTGCTGTTTCTCTCCTCACACTGAAGTCCAACATTGGTACCTAGATGGAGCCTTTTCTGTACAGAGGCTATTGCCCCATTCCTAGCTGCCCTGATAGAGAAGAGGAGGTTTCCCAGAGCTCAGACTAACTCCCTATGACTTTGTATCCGGTTTAGAAATCAAAGCTTTCAGCTCGTAGGGTTGATTCACCTTGCATGGCTTTCTTTGGCTGGCTATGAGCACATGTCCTACATAGTTCCATTCTTCTTCCTCTCTTTTAATCTATTCAATTGTTATCTCCATTATCTCTATTTTAAATGAGCATGCTCATGTATTTGTGTGCTTCTCTCCCCTAACTAATGAGTTACAGTCATGACAACTTTTTTTTTATCTTATCTACCTTTTGTTGCTGCCATTTTTTTTTTTTTTTGGTACAGAACATGGCTTGATACATGGCAGCTACCCAATTAATGAACAAATAAATGAATGAAGCAAGAAAACAATTGGCATTGGCTATCCATTAATTCCTTGTCCAAATGCTTTCTTTAATATTATTCCTGTATCCATTTCCTGTAGGATTTTAGGCAAACAGTATCCCAGAATAAACCATAAGGGTACCAGAGTCTTCCCAAGTAAATGCACAAAATCTGCCCTAATAGCAACAACAGTGTATTCTGAGGCAGAGCTTGTGTGATTTTTTAAGGAAAACAGGAAATACATTTGACTCTCAGAAAAGCTTCCTAAGTCTTTCTGGAAAGGAAAAACAAAACAAAACAAAAACCATTTGACTCAGAGTAAGAGAAAACCTTATCAGAAAGACACAGTGACTTGACTTTCCACCGAGGTGTGAGAGAGAGCCAGGTCTGATAGAGGGATGTCTGGGAAAGCAAGTTTCAGAGTTCAAGAATGGAAGAAGAGAGGGCAGTACGTTTTAAGGTAGAGACTGAAAAGGCATACTCTACCATGAGATGTCTTGGCACCTGGCATGTAGCCTGGGTCATAGAAATGTCGCTTGCATTAACCTGCTGAATGAGGTCTGAATGCACATTCCAGGCAAGCAAGAGGCCCAGAATCAGACACTGGCTTAGATCCAAAAGCCAGTGTGGGCACAGAGCCTGCCTGGAAAATTGGGACAAAGGGAAATCTTGGACATTGGTCTGTAAAATCCAAGGGGTGTTGCTGGGATAAATCCCAAAGGTAGGTGAAGGCACAGGAATAACTCAGACCAAGGAGGGTCAGCATAAAGGTGGTCAGCTCCCTTCCCAGGAAGAGGGTGGGGGAAGCAGGAGGAGCTGGGGGAAACGTGGGATGGAGGGTCCGTTTATAGAGTGCCTGTGGGTGGAGAGTGAGTTAGCTGATGGGGACGAAGAAAGATTTCTTCCTGAGGCTCCTGGTGCATGCTTCCCCCTGGCAAGAGCACCTACCCCTGGCTGAAACTCCTCCTTGCTCCATGATGACCGGTATAGTTCTGAGCACAGCAAGCCTATGGTGTGCAGGTGAGCACCCTGTAGGCTCTGTGCTCCTCCTTTCCATTTTTTTCCCCCTCAGTCCCTATATTCTCCTGTGACACTTTTCCAGGCAGTGGAAGCAGGTGCCCTATACTCTGAGCTGAGCATGGTGGTTGTGCAAGACCCCAGGGTGCTCTCACAGGAGAGGCACAGACTCTAGCGCAGGCAGCCCAAGGTCCACGGTTAGGACAGCTGGGCAGTGCAGAGGGGGGCCTCCATGTTCTTCATATCCCACCTCTCCCATACTCACAGCCTGGTGGGCGGCTTTCACTTTAAAGTTCGAACACATTCCAGCCCTTGCCCGTTAGTGTGACTCCTGCTACGCCTCATAAACTATTCATAAAACAAAACGATTCCAGTCAGAGTTGCTTCACCTTCTTCCTCCTCCTCCAGGTTTACTTTCCCCAGCTCTGTTCTGCCCCCCCCCCATGTTCCTGGTTAACCCTTGGGGACCCCACTTAATGCAGCATTGTGGCTTGATGGGGATACTGTGGATACAGCTCACCACATGTTACCTGGGGCCTCCCCTCTACTTTGGCTTCCTTCTCTGGTTGTGATGTTTGTCCTTCCATATGACCTCTGGCTGTTCTGTTCCCTTCCTCTTTCGCAGGATCCAGGGTATCTGGAACCCTTTTTAGCAGGCTGCCTCTCTTCTGCAATCTGTTGCCCCAAACATAGGGCCTAGGAAGGTCTGAGCAGGCAGCTGGCTGTCACGGTGGGATGCCCCAGGTTCTTGCTCTTTTGGCTACTGATCATGGGATTAGACACAAGGCCCACAATTCCTGCCTTCTCCTTTCAATCAATCATAAGCTTGGTAAATGGGGGGCTTTGCCCAAGGTCACAGGAACATGCAAATGTGAGTTCAAAGCCTGGCTTGACCACTTTCTTACTGCATGTCCTTAGTTTCCCATCTATTAGGGTTTGGATATGAGGTGTCCTTCAAAACCTCATGGGTGAGACAATACAAGAAGGTTCAGAGGAGAAATGACTGGATGTGATAGCTAGAACCCAATCAGTGAATTAATCCCATGATGGGATTAACTGAGTGGTGACTGAAGGTGCATAGTATGTGGCTGGAAGAGGTGGGCACTGGGGACATGCCTTTGAAGAGTGGAGTCTCTCTCTGCTTTCCAATCATCATGTGAGCCACTTCTCTCCACCACACTCTTCCTCCATGATGCTATGCCTCACCTTGAGCCCTGAGGAATGGAGCCAACTGCTTGTGAACTGAGACCTGAAACTTTGAGCTCCTAGATAAACTTTTCCTCCTCTAAAATTGTTGTCTGGACGTTTAGTCAGAGCAATAAAAGAGCTGACTAAAACCATCCTTCCACCCAGCTCCCATCAATCTTCAGCTATCTACCCACTTATCACCCATCCATCCATGGATCCTTAAACACCTACTAGATGCTAGGCCCTGATTTAGGAAATGGGTCCTATTAGGTGATAAGGCTCATGAGTATCTGTCCTCATGGACCTGACATCCTAATGAACTTGGAATAATCATTAAAGAACCCTACCTAATCCAGTTATCATATTAGAAGATAAAACGTAATATATCTGTTAAGTTGAACTGTAAGAAATTGCTGTTTTGTGGGTCAAAGATATTTGAGTATCAGTCATTTCATGAAATGGTAAAATGCCTAACACATAGTAGGACCTCAGCCATGGGGTAGGAAGTGACCATCTGGTGCACAATGGGCTTATGTGCTCCCCAGAAAGAAAGAACTGGTCTTTCCAATGTCTGGTTCATTTGATGTAAAATGCAGTTTAAATCAGGTATTATTTACAGCTCGTGTTTTTTTATTAAGTGCTATGAGCCCATGAAGCCTTGAGGAGCAGCTGACAGGAAGTAGCTTGTTGAATTTTACCCTGTGTTTTAATGCTCCTGTCCTGCAGACTGTATGAACAATATTTCAAAATAGTCTGATCCCTTTTCTTGAGTAAATCAGCAGAGCTTAAAACAGACTTTGCATTATTCAAAGCATCCGTAGGGGAAGGGTGGGTGAGGAGGAAGACCTTGTGTTAAACATTTATGTCTCATTGCTGAATTGCAAACGTAACCTATCTTTCTAAAACCTCTCCAAATGGCTGAAATAAATTTCATACAATGAGTCTATTCTCCCCCCTCCAGAAAATATACAAAAGCAGGTGTCTAGACTTCCTGGTGAGTTAAAAAAAAAAAAAGCACTGGGTTTTTAATGTTTACTTGTTTTCAGGTGCAGTTTGAGTTGTTAAGAAAACATTGAGGAAGCTTCCCAGGGAATCACATTGCTATGGTATTTGACTTTCCAGGACTTGGAGGCAGTTACCCACCACCTCTCCTCTGACTCAATTCAGTGGCGGGGAGAGAGCAGGGGCCTTGTAGCCAGAGAACCTGGCTTTCAATCTTGACTCTCTCACTTGCCAGGAGTGTGACCTTGGGCAAGTTCTTTTATCTCTGGGCCCCAGTTTCTTCATTTCTTAATGGAACATAATGATGGTACCTACTGCTATGGTTGTTTTGAAGAACAAGTAGGAGAAGGCTTGTAAAGTGCTTATTAACCTGTTGGGCGTATATTGAGCAATATGTTACTATTATTGTTAGTACAGGCACTGTGATCAGTGATACAAATGTTGTTATTATTTCTTTAGAATTTTCAGCATCCATCCATCTCATTAAGACTTAAAAAGGCATGTAATTTCTTTGTGATAATTGATTGCCTTTCATTTTGCTCAGGTTTATTTTCTGCCCTCCTCTTTTCAGCTCAACCCCCTGAGAACTGGATAGCTCACACTGCCTTGCCTCTGGCTCTGACTGACTTTGGACAGTGACACACCATGTTATGAAACGTGAGTCTGAAAGACCTTAAAGGCATTTCTGGGTGGGGCTTATTTGGTTGGACGTGCATCTTGTACTTAAGAGTTGGGCCACCTGATTTAGAAAGTATTTTGGGCATATACACAAGACTCCAAGAGGAGGAATCATTTAATATCATTAAAATATATATCAACTCTACTTGCCTTCATGAGAGATGGCCACTACCTAATATGGGGTCTTGCAAACAATAGTAATGGTTTTTAAAGCAATCATTTAAATATTTATTGGGCATCCATTGCGTGTTGAGAATTATTCCTTGACTGTTACCTTAGGATCAACAGTAATGGAAAGAGCTTTCTAAAAAACCCATAACATATTTTGTCAGAAAAAGGAGATTCTAGATATCAAACATATCCATTTCTTTGCCTGTAATCCCAGAAGCTCAGGAGGCTGAGGCAGGAGGATCATGAGTTCAAAGCCAGCCTCAGCAACTCACCAATTTAGCAAATACCTAAGCAAGTCAGAGAGACCCTGTCTCAAAATAAAAAAAAATATATTAAAAAAGGGCTAAGAATGTGGCTCAGTGGTTAAGCATTCCTGGGTTCAATCTCTGGTACCAAAAAAAAAAAAAAAAGTCCCATTCTTTGGTCTGGCACAAATTAAGGAGAGGGCTTAGCTATGAGCACCTTTGGTAAATTATGAGGTTGACATTTCCATCTTAGAAACTTGACTCCGATCTCTTCTTCCAGTTTAAACTTGCTCCACAATACTCTGGAAGTCTCCCTGGTTGCCACACTTCCTAGAGTCATCTGCTGTGAGAATCCCCCTCACTAGAAAGAATCAAGACTCTCTCTGAGTCTTACTTTCTGCAGGTGTTTGAGCTCTCCTTGTGAATTGACCATGCTGTTTCCCTCTTCTGCCTGGACCTCTTGGACCCAACCAGAAGCAGAAAGCATCTTGGTGCCTGTTTGTCACTGAAAAGAAACACATGCGGTAGGAATAATTGGATGTCCGAGTTTGTCTGGGCCATGTCCACGAAGTTCTTTTTGCTTATTAGCCAAGTGTTGAATTTGGGGAGTTCAGAGTATTAGGATCATCAGAGTTATTTCTTCCAGTTTCTGAGTGTTGGCTATAAACTTTATAAAAATTGGTGACATCTATTGGTTATTCATCTCATTGGGGTTGAAGGGTCTGCTGGGAGAAATTCCAAAGGGAGTCAGAAATCCTAATTAACCACCTCTTGTTTCACTGTGTGTGTCATAATAAACAAGATAGATGCAACTCTTACTTTTAAAGAGTTTAAGTATTATAATTGGGCTGTCCAATATGGAGGTGGCTGATTCCTAGGCTGACTCCATAACTTGATTATTGTGAATTACACTAATACACATATGGCTGTGCATGTGCTGCTATCGTATGCTGACTTGAGTTCTTTTGCATAGATGGAGTGGCATAGCTGGATCATAGGTGGTTCTATTCCTAGTCTTTTCAGGAACCTCCATACTGATTTCCATACATACTAATTTTCAATCCCATCAAAAGTTTACAAGTGTTCCTTCACCACCCCATCCTCTTAAGCATTTATTTCTATTTGTATTCTTGATGATTGTCATTCTAATTGGAGTAAAATGAAACCTCAGTACAACTTTGATTTGCGTTTCCCTGATTACTAAAGATATTGAATTTTTTTCATGTATTCTTTGGCCATGTGTACTTTTTCTTTTGAGGAATGTCTATTTAGCTCATTTTATCATTTATTGATTGGACTGTTTGCTTTTTTTGACATGAAGTTTTTTGAGTTCTCATATTCTAGATAATCCTTTGTTAGAAGAGTAGGTGGCAAATATTTTCTCCCATTCTCTAGTCTCTCTCTTCATGTTAATTGTTTCCTTTATTGTGCAGAAGCTTATTAATTTGATGCTATCTCATTTGTTAATTTTTAGTATTATTTCCTGAACTTTAGGAGTCCTACTGAGAAAATTGCTGCTGGCACCTAGATGTTGGTATGTTGACCCTGTTTTCTTCTAGTAGTTGCAAAGTTTATGGTCTAACTCCGAGGTCTTTGATCTATTTTGGGTTGAATTTTGTGCGGGGTGAGAGATAGGGATCTAATTTCATTCTTCTACGTATGGATATCCAGTTTTCCCAGCACCATTTGTTAAAAAGACTGTCTTTTCTCCAAGGTATGTTTTTGGCACCTTGTCAAGAATCAGATGGCTGTATCTGTGAGAGTTTGTCCCTGTGTCTTCTATTCTATTGCATGGCCTACATGTCTGCTTTTATGCTAGTACCATTATGCTTTTACTATTATAGCTCTGAAGTATAATCTGAGATCAGATATTATGATGCCCAGTATTGCTATTTTTGTTCAGAATTGCTTTGACTATTTTGGGTCTTTTATTCTTCCATATTGATTTCAGGACTATTTTTCAAGTTCTGTGAGAAACATCATTGATATTTTGATGGGGATTGCATTAGTCTGGAGATTGCTTTTGGTAATATAGCTATTTTTAGCAATATTAATTCTACCCATCCAAGAACATGGGAGGTCATTCAACCTTTTAATATCTTCTTCAATTTATTTCTTCATCATTTTATAATTTTCATTATAGTTTCCATTCACCTCCATGCTTAGATTTATTCCTAGGTATTTTAGTTTGGGGGCGCTATTGTGAATGTAATACTTTTCCTGATATTTTAGTCAGCTTTGAATTGCTGGCACCAAGTTAGAAGAGGGATAGTTTATCTGGGGCTCACTGTTTATTAAACACTGTATAGGCTGTTTATAGTTTATCTGAGGCTTGCAGCCCATAGATGGTCAACTGCATTTCTCTGGGCCCAAGATGAGGCAACACATCATGGAGGAAGGGCCCAGGAGAGGAAAGCAGATGGAGGAAGGGGTCACAGGGAAGAGATACCCTTCCAGAGCATGCCCCCAGTGACCAATGTCCTCCAGTCATGCCCCCAATACCTATAGATAACACCAAGTCAGTCCATTAAAACTAGGATGCACTGATTAGATTACAGCTCTCATAGTCAAATTGTTCACCTCTGAATATTCCTGCATTAACAGGAGCTTCTGGGGGATACCTAATAACCAAACTGTAACACCTGAGTTCTTTTTCAGTGAATTCATTATTAATATATAGAAAATGTATTAACGTTTTATGTTGATTTTGTATCCTGCTTTGTTGAATTTGTTTATTAGCTCCAGAAGTCTTTGGCTGAGTTTTTTTTTTCTTTTCTAAATATAGGATCATATTATATGCAAACAAATGTAATTTGACTTCTTTTCCCAATTTTATTGCCTTTATTTACTTCTCTTGCATAATTAATCTGACTAAAATTTCATGTACTATATTGAATAGGAGTGGTGAAAAGTGGATTTCTTTGTCTTGTTCTTGATGTTAGAAGAAATGTTTTGAGTTTTCCCTATTCTATATGAGGTTTGTCATTTATAGCTTGTATAATATTGAGGTAAATTCCTTCAATCCTTCATTTCTTCAGTGTGTTTTATCATATATGGGTTGTGAATTTTGAAAAGGCTTTTTTCTACATCTATTGAGATGATCATGTGATATTTTTTGTTCTTAGTTTTATTTATGTGATGAATTACATTTACTGATTTGCATATGTATGTCTAACCAGCCTTGCTTCCATGTAATAAAACTAACTTGATCGTGATATCATGATGCGTAATCCTGTTAATACACTTCTGAGTACATTTTGTTAACATTTTATTAAGAGTTTTTGCATCTCTGTTCATTGGGGCTATAGGTCTATAGTTTTCTTTCCTTTACATGTCCTTATCTGGTTTTATTATCAGAGTGATTCTGGCTTCATGGAATGAATTTGAAAGTGTTCCACTTCTTTCTATTTCATGGAATAATTTGAGGAGTATTGAAATTAGTTCTTTAAAGGTGTGGTAGAATTCATATGAGAATCCATCTGGTCCCAGGTTTTTCTTTGTTGAAAAGCTTTTTATTACTGCTTTAATCTCATTGCTTGTATTGGTCGTTTAGGTTTTCAAAATCCTTTTGGTTCATCTTGGATAGGTTGCATGTGTCTAGAAATTTGTCCATTTCTTTTAGATCTTCCCGTTTATTGAACTATAATTTGTCAACAGTTCTGCAGATTTCAGTGATGTCTATGGTAATAGCTCCTTTTTCATGTCTAATTTTTAAATTTGGGTATTCTCTCATTTTATTTTGGTGAGTTTGGCTAAGGTTTATCAGTCTTGTTTATCTTTTCAAAGAACCAACTCTATCTCATGGACATTTTATGTTGTTTTTTAAATTCTCTATTGTATTAATTTTGGCTCTGATTATTATTTTCTTTCTTTTACGGGTTTTGGAATTGTTCTTGCTTTTCTAGTACTTGAAATGCATCATTAGGTTCTTTACCTGGGAACTTTCTGATTTTTTTTATTAGACACTAGATATAGACTTTTCTCTTTGAACTGCCTTCATAATATCACAAGGATTTTTTGTATGTTTTTTCTCTATTCTTGTTTAATTCTAGGGATTTTTAAATTTCTCTTCTGATTTCTTCTCTGATCCATTCATTGTTTGAAAGTATATTGTTCAATTTTCATGTGTTTATACAGTATCTATATTTTTCTTTCTATGGATTTCTAATTTCAATCCATTGTGATCTGATACAATGCAAGGAATTTCATCAGTTTTTTTTTGTATTTGCTAAGACTTATTTTGTGATCTAAACACATAGTCTATTTTGGAGAAAGTTCCATGAACACCAGAGAACAAGGTGAATTTAGATGTTTTTCCTGAAATAGTATATAGATACCTGTTAGACATATTTGGCTTATAATAACTTTTAGGCCTGAAGTGTTTTTATTAATTTAATGTCAGTATGACCTATCTATTGGTAAGTGAGGTGCATTGAAATCACCCATTGTTGTGTATTATAGTCTATCTGAGCCATTATGTTGATTAGTATTGTTTGATATAATTATATGTATCAGTATTGGGGCATAAATATTAACTATTTTATATCTTGTTGTGAGTTGTTGTCTTTACCAGATGAAGTGACCTTATCTCTTATCATTTATTTTGGCTTGAATTCTGCTTCATTGGATATTAGAGTTACTGTTCCTGTTGCTTTTTGGCTCCATTTGCATAAAATATCATTTTTTCATCCTTTCAACTTTAGTCTGTAGATGTTTCACCTAAGAAGTGGGTCTCTTGCAGACAATATGTAGTTGGGTCTTGTTTTAAAATCCATTGTGCCAGCCTATGTCTTTTAAATGGAGAATCGAGACAGTTTACATTCAGCGTTTTTTTTTTTTAGAGAGGTATTTATTATTTCCTGCCATTTTAGTTTATTTTTAATCTTCAATTTGGTCCTAATTCTCATTTGCTTAAATATTCTTCTAGTGAGAGTCACCTTTTCCAAGCTCTGGAATTTGTTTTTAATCCTCTATAATTCTTTAATTACTTTCTGTAATGCTGACTTAGTAGTTGTAAATTATTTTAGTTCATGCTTATCTTGGAAGATTTTTATTTCTTCTTCGTTTCTGAAAGATGGCTTTGCTGGATTTAGCAATCTTGGCTGGCAATTACTTTATTTGGGCTTGAAACACATTATTTCAAGCCCACCTGGATTTTAGGGTTTCTGTTAAGAAATCAAATGTTATTCTGATCAGTTTACCTCTAAATTTAACATGGCATTTTTCTGTTGAGGCTTTAAAAATTCTATTCTTATTCTATATATTTGACATTTTAATTATAATGTGTCATGGAAAAGTCCTTTTATATTTTTGCATATTTGAGGTTCTGAATGCATCCTGTATTTGGATATCCATCTCATTTCTGAGATTTGGAAATTTTTCTGTTATTATTTTACTATCTTCTACTTGCTGTAATCTATTGGTGAGATTGTCAACTGAATATTTTTTATTTGAATTATGGAGTCATTAATTTTCAAGAATTCTTTTTGGTTTTCTTTCAGAATCTCTCTTTCACATCCTATATTTTTTCTCTTAGTTCATTCCTTAGATTTTCTTTTAACTCATTGATCATTTTGACTATCAATGTTTTTAAATCTTGAAAATTCATTTATTTCAGTATCTATGGATTTGGTTATTGGGGATTCTGAACTTTTAGAAGCATCTTGTTGGTTTGTTTTCTTAAGTTTTCTGAGGTATTATATTTGAATACCTGTTGAGATGGAGCATTGTCTGATTCAGTGCAGATTTCAATCTAAAAATGGCTTTGTTTTTGGGAGTGGTAGTGTTAAGTCTTACAGGCTGATAACCAGCCTTTTAACTAGCACTGTCAGTAGACTGATCTGGATTGTGTTATGCTCCATGTCTTTAGGGCTTCAATCTGTGTTCTGGGAGGAGGTGTACAGGACATCACAGTCTAGCTGCTTCCAGACTTTTGGGGTGTTGTGGAGGTGGTACAGAGCCTTGTTGAATCACCTTTATTCACTGATCCATCCCAGTTCCACTCCATGTCTGCTATGCTCCTTATCTGGTCTCTGAAGACCAGACCACCAATTTCAAATGAAAAATACCCTTTTCTCTTTTCTGCTCTGCATATGGAGTGATTGGCTGTCATAGTTTCAGTTGCCACCCTCAGCTTCTCCCCAGTCTGTGTTAGAGTTTTACTCCTATGCCCATGCTGACTCATGGAATGGGCACCCAGCAAGCCAGTAAAAAGTAAAGCCTAAGTGACAGTTTGACCTTGGGTGTTTGAAAAGCCAAGTATACCAAGGACAAGACAGAGAAAGAGATAGAGATAGAGAGACAGAGAGAGAGAGACAGAGAGAGAGAAGAGGTAGATGGAAAGAAGGAGGAGGAGGAAGAGGAGAAAGGGAAGGGGAGAAAATGGAGGGGGAGAAAAACAGTGATCAAAATATGAAAAATAAAGATAAATTTCAGGGATTTCTAGGCTCCTGCTCAGAAGTCTGAACAATGTATATTTTTAAGCTGTCACTGCTTCCCTTCTTTCACTATCTCTACTAGAGACTGCCAGGTCTTTCTCTCACACTGGCTCAATTCACTGTTGTTTTCTGCTCAGATTGTGGATTTCTTGGACTGTGGCACCTGTTTATCTTAAAGTTAATGGGAGGATCTCTCTTGGCTCTTTGGAGAGGAGCTTCCTCTTTCACTGAGTCACAGTGTACCATCTGCTGTCTATTCCTTTTATTAATTCTCTTCAATTTAGAAGTCAATATTTTTCATTTTCACCTGGTTACTAGTTCTCTAAGTTGCCAAACAGCATTCTCCCTGTCTTCCTACCTCAGTATGCTGCCAGAGAACTTTTGTCTTAATTCAGTCTTGGGGAACTGCTTTGGTATTGAGGGTTCTCTGATTACCATTTTCTCTTCCATTTGCAAAAGAGTATATTAAGTGCAATAATGACAGCATTACCACAAACTATGGGAGCTTGGGGGAGATACTCTTGTATTTAGACTCAGTTGGCTACAAATGATGGAAAAAACAACAACTAAGAGCTATTTTTTGACACAGTAATGGTGTATAACAAACCACTCCAAAATTTAATGACTTAAGATAATAAACATGTATTTAGTTCATGAGACCATGGATCAGAAATTTATATTGGGCTTGGCTAGGTGGTTCTTCTGGTCTTGACAGGATTCATTTACATCACTTGTGGTCAGCTAGATATTGACTAAGGCCACACTGGCAACTAGGTCTTCTGTATCTCATTCTCTAGCATGCTATCTCCAGCATGTTCCATGGCACTACAAGAAGTCTAAGAGTGATCAAGTTCTATTATATAAGCACATTTCAAGTCTCATTTTTTGCATGATAACACCCTAATAGCTAAAGCAATTTATAAGCCTGCCCAGAGTTAAGGGATAGGGGAATGTATTCTGTTTGATCAGTTTGGGAAACTGCAAATCCTCCAAATTCTCAAGGCAAAAATATGCAGATAAAAGAAGAAAAATGAAATTAGAGGCAGTAATGGAGTGATATATTACAATACTTTAGACTGGATTAATTTTTCATGATCATTTATTGGTTTATGTAATTCAGAAGACTAAAAGTAGTCTAGCTTCAGCTGTGATTAGACACAGGTATTCAAATCAAGTGTCATAATCCCTCAACTCTGTTTAGCATTGTGATGGTTCCTTTCTCAAGCAATTTGTACTGAATGGTAGCAAAGATAACCTCAAACAATTCTAGACTAACCCTGTCAACTTCAGAACTCAACAGAAAAAGTTTCCTGGGATTATCTCATTGGCCTGGTTTGACCCATGCGCCTGTGAACCAATTCTCACAGCCTGGTGATAGAATGCTGTTATTGGCCAGATGTGTGCAAATCCATGGAGCCTGAGAAGGGCAGGGATAAATGGAAGCATGGGGAGAGATAACTCTCCTAAGGAAAATTGGCATGGTTTTTCCAGAAAAGGGATAATAGATGCCAGGAACGGAAACAATAGGTTTCCACTACAGGTGGATGTTGGGAGGGGACTTATGAATATGTTCCATGCCTACATGCTGCAAGTGAGGAAATGCAGGCATAGGACCCTGGAGGATCCTAAAGAAGTTTAGTCTGCAGTAGAGAGTGATGGATTCATGGTAAAGCCAGAGAGAAGAAAGTAGGAAGGGAGGACAGTGAAGGAAAAGGGGAAAAACAAATAGAAAGTGAGGTACGAGAATGGGAGAGAAGAGAAAATAGTTGAAGAGAAAACAGATAAGAGATATGGAGGTCGGGAGGTGGGGAGAGAGAGAGAGAGAGATAGAGAGAGAGAGATATCAGTAGAAAATGCCTAAGTCCCATTACTCTGAATTCCTTGATGAAGTATTTTGGTTCTGGTCGCCTGATTTCTCCAATCTGATTTCTATGACTAGACTCCAGAAAGTCTTTCCATTGGTTTACTCATATGCATAAGAATCACTAAAATAACTATCCTGTCCATCACATACAGCTGCCATTTAAATGGTCTTACATGCACAAATGCCCTTTGAAAACTTTAAACAGGCACAAAGTGCCTGGTTTTTACCAGGGGATAGAAGCCTTCCATAAAAGATCTGATGGATAATGTTCTACTCCTAATCCATGAGAGACCTTCCCTGCTTATAAGAAAATGAGTCTTAGAGGACACTGAAAATACATTTTAGAAAAGGAAGAGAATCTTGACTCAGCCATTCTGAACTATTCTGCTTTTTAAAAATATTTTTTTTTTAGTTGTAGGTGGACACAATACCTTTATTTTATTTTTATGTGGTGCTGAGGATTGAACCCAGTGCCTCATATGTGCCAGGCAATTGCTCTAACACTGAGCCCCAGCCCCAGCCCCAGCCCCCTGTGCTTTGTTTTTAATTGGCCAAGGACTTGGGGTTTTGAGTAGAGACTAAGATTTTCCAAAGATGAGTGGTCCATCCCTCCATCTCTCCTCCCATTTATTCAGTTATACCTGGATGGTACTTTAAATTATTTGTGGATTAAGATATAAACACACACAAGGAAATGAGGATAAAATAAAGTAAAAATAGGGAATCAGATCCAAGTATAATGTGAAGATACTTAGTTAGAATGGTAACAGTTGACAGTCTGAGAGACTATGAACTTCTCAAAGGCAATTTCATGATCTCTCTTAGTGCCTACTTCATGGCAGGTACCAGGAGAGTATCCTTTTCTTCTCAGTTCCATGTGGGAATTGAGAATTAATTTCTGAATAAAAAAATAACTACAATTTATCCGATGCCTCCTCCATCCCAGATATTTTACATGCATCATTTTTCTTAATATTGTTTCTAAGTTTTTTTAAGGGAAACTTAAAATTGTATAGAAGTGTTGAAAACATAATACAGTAATCATTATTTACTTACCACCAAGAATAAACAACTGGTGAGAGTGACTTTGTTTACGTTATCCATTTATGTTACATGTGCCATTTTAAATCATCACAATGATTTGTTATGAGGTAGAAACTACTCATTTAGTCATCAGGAAGTAAAAACTTAGCAAGAAGTTCACAATGCTGTTAAGGGGCAGAGGAGGGGAGCTTGAATTCGGATTTTTTTTTAACTTACTCATCTGTGGACTCTCCATAAGCAATATTTCCTCTTGCTAAGTGACCACACCAGGATTCTGCCTCCGGATAGCCGTCCTTTGCTAACCCATTACCTAGCTCCATTATGGTCTTTCTTCTCTTTTTTATACCTAGGTCCATCTTCTCAGAAGAGAAATCCAGGTACTGGAATGTTACAGAGTCTAGAAAAGGCCACCATATTGGCCTTTAACACCAGCATCACAAGGCATGACTATAACTAACTTGAATGGAAAGGCAATTTCAATGTCTCCCTTAGTGCCTAGTACATGGCAAGTCACTGGAAATGTTTGTACACTGACATGAACAAATCTGGCCATAGACTGGAGGTGGTGAGCTGGACAGTCCATGCTTAAATCTCTGTTTGGTGACTTCCTGCCATGTCTCAAGCACCACCAAAAGTCAGGCCTTTGTCCCAATGTCACCTCCTCGAAGAGCCCCTCACTGCATTCTCATCATCAAATCTTCCACTTTCTCCTATTTTTTCATAATTTGAAATATGAAATAATTTTTGCCTACTTGTTTATTTTATGGTCTTCCCTATGCATACACATAGTATAAAGTAGTATGGGAACAGGAACAGAAACTTCATCCATCTATCTTAAATATCTGGAGTAGCATCCAGAAAATGATGCTCAATAAATATTTGTTGAAGGATCAGTTGGATAATTTAGATTTTTCTCTAAGACCATATTGTGGAATCCATGGTCCTTTACTAAACCTTTATCATTTGCTAGGTATGATGCATTTACAATATACTACATATTAAGTTAATTTAGATAAATTTGGTTAGATAATGTAGATAGATAAATGTGGTTATCTAATTTATATCTTATAATAACTATATGAAGGTAGGAAGTATTATTGTTTACATTTATATTTTACTCATCTTCCTTGAATCACAGAGAGGATGAATAATCTGATCAAATATACACGGATAGTACATAGCAGAGGTGGGAATTCCATCAGGACTGTCTCACTCCACACCCACCATGTACTTTGCCTCCTGTCCCTGAAACCCCTTTGCTATGTAGACGACACATGAATGAATACCAAGGGAGGTTCCCATCGTATGTGCGTCCCCATACTTACTGATGTATATAGAGAAAAAAGTTAACAAGGAATTCTCATTTGTGATCCTTCTAAGATTTCCCTAAAGAGGCACAAAACTTAGGAATAGAATATGAAAGAGAACAAAGAATATTCTACTCCCAATCCATGAGAGATCTTCCCTGCTTATAAGAAAATGAGTCTCAGAGGGCAAGTTAGCCAAAGCAAGTACTTTGGAGGACTTTTCCAGGAATATCTGAAGAAAAACTTCTGGGAGTTTCTGACTCCTGGCTCTAACATTTTCTTCCTTGAGCCGAGCTCCCCACACATTTAAACATAAGTTTCCTCATCCATAAAATGCAGTACAATATCCCTGGTAAATAATGATCACTCAACATCGGCCCTTCTTTTCAATGTTCGCACAGTGTTTTGGCTACTGATACTACTAAAATCGTAGCAGCCAATATTCATAAAGTGCATGAGGTAGAAGACAAAAGTATTGTCTCCTCTTGGCTCTGGGACTAAGCCCTAGATCATCCTAATTTGAAATTCTAACCCTCCTTCTTTCCAGCCTTCTTCTCTTTTCCTTCTGATTCTTTAGGTTTCTTACTGTCTCTCCCTCCCTAAAATAAACTTGTTATTTTCCAGTGGATTGCTTTAAATCTCTTTGCTTCATCGCTATAAAGTTTATCACAGCTGCATCTCATTGAGCCTTCCTAGAGCAAGAGTGGTCTTGCTCAAAAACAGAGTTCCTTCCAGGAACCTGTTCACAAGTGATGGCATTTTCATTAGGAGCAGGGACTTGCGTGATACACACAAAGGTATGCACCTAATATCCTCTCAGTCCTCTTCACCTTGGGCCAGCCCTATTCACTTGACTCTAACAAGGGTCCATTTTATACTGACCACGTGTCCAGCTGCTTTGTTCCACCCCCACCCCCCACAGTGTGTGACCAGGTGGAGTTCAGTTACCTAAACTAGGGTGCAAACTGGAATACCTTAAGAGGCTAGATGTCAGCCCCCAATTCCAAAGCTTGCTGTTTTCCAGCACCTTCCCACCAGGAAGGAAGCCTGTTGGATTCTCTGGGGAGTGATTGGTCTATCCATGGTAGGGAAGCACCCAATGGCTGCTGTGGGTGTTGCCATTGACCAGGCTTAGGGCTGGTTGGAAAGGAGTTCTCCCAGCCTTCACCAGCACCCACGCATGTGCGCCCAGTTGATTGACATGCTATTGTCCACACACAGTCTCATTTGGCTCCCCTGTCCTCTGTTGTTGGTACCTGTGCTCTTTCTTTCCTTACAATGAAATACCAACATCAGTACCTGGTTGTAGCCATTCTAGTAGAATGACTGCTACCCCATTCTGGGCAGCCCTGATAGAGAAAAGGTGGTTTCCCAGAGCTCAGACTAACTCCCTTATCTCCCTATGACTTTGTTTTGGGTTTGGAAACCAAAGCTTCCAGCTAGTAGGATTGATTCATTTTGCTTTGCTCTCTGTGGGTGGTTGAATGTTAATAGAATACACAACGCAGGAGACAAAATTATATTCTCATCTCTCTGGGATTCAATGTGCCAATACTTAACCTCTCTAAGCCTCATCTGAAATCTGGGTACCAGCTATGTGTGCCATCCTGTGGGGCTCGATGTTGGAAGGAGCTGAACATGTTGGATGAGGGCAGACGGAACCATGAAAGGAGAGTGCATTATTTCACATCCAATTGACGTGTCAGGGAGCTAGGGCAGTGGAAGGCAGGGTCGTATGCTCTTTTCCAGGGCAGGCATGCTGCTGGCTGCTGTGAGATCTGTCACAAAGGGTCCTGCATCAGAAAGTATTGTGCAAGGGGCATAGTTTTTATTCCTTGACCTATAGTAGATCCAGCTGATGCTGAGAGGCTGGCTGCTGCATGTTGATTTTTGTCACAGAAGGCCTGATTTGATAAAGCAGATGAACCTTCTGAACAAATTCTGAAAGACCTTCTCATTGGGAAGATGCCATGGAGACAAGCTAACTATCAGTGCTCCAAAATTTTTCTTCAACATCCAGTGTAGCTCACGTTCAAAATAGTAATTGAAATGTATGCTGTTTATTGCACTTGCATCTGTTTGTAATCAAGGTACAACTAGTGGATGAGAGGCAAAAAGCTATAATTTGCTGCTAGCATCATAGCTGTCGCACATGCATTGAAATAGCTTTATTTATCTTCTTCTCCCATAAAGAACCTTCCATATTCAAAGTTATTGAATGGTTAATGGTCTAAAAGTATGGGGTTCATTACAGAGCGATGTATTTATTGCAGTGTTAATTAAATAAAAGCATTGTAATCTTTCCAAATTGAACAGTTATGTTCATTTAAACATTTTGAGCAGGAAAAAAATATCTTCTCTATACTAATTGAGTTGCATAATGAGAAGCATGTGTAATGGAAATTTAAATCAAAACAAATACTGAAATAATTTGAACAATTTTTTTTAACAATATAAAATGTCTACCTCCTCCATCTTTATTAGAGATACTCTAAGGGCCAGTTTGCTTTCAGAACCTCCAACCTCTAAGCCCGGTATATGGTTTTTGGAGCCCATGGGCCACCCTCACATACCAGCTGGCCAACCCTTAGACATCAAAGTCCTGGTTGGCTACCAGCCACAGCCCCTGACACTCTGGCTGCTTGCCTGGACCCTGACAGGCTGGCTGGAGGCCTGGAGGCCGAGCTGACAGCCTTCTCTGCAGTCTGATGAATGGTTTCTGGCAATGGATGGCTACCTTCTAACTGGCTGCGAGAGCACTGCTCCACCAAAACAATGAGAAAGCGCACACTGCCTCTCCCAGCCTGCCTGCACCAGAAGTGCCTGGTGTTTCTGACTTTTTATACCCCAGAGGGGTCTTTATTTTCTTTTATAATTCTCATGCTCCCATCTTTGTCAGGGTATGAGGGATTGGTGACAAAAAGGGTGCTCACATCAGCATTAAAGGGAATCAGCTTCCTGGGTACCCTCTGGTAAAGATTTGTTGCTGCCTAGGGTTTGTGGCTCTATCCTGTGCTTCGGTTATGTAGGGCTAAGTCTTCCCATGACATTGACATGGTAGGAAGGGGCACGGAGGCAGAAAAACAGGCACATTCTTCAACTAGATGCTCATTTCCTGGTTCCCCAGAAGGATTTGTGTGGGATCCTTGGTTTACCCACATCTTGTTCTCTTGTTTTGAAATGGTCTTCAGTTTAGCAAGACTCCATCAGCACCGGGTCATGGATACACGGCTGTGCAGGAGGGCTGCCTTCCATTTTCTGACACGAGGATTTTGCTGGGATTATCAAGAAGCTTAAGGAGAAATTACTGTACTAAAACCTTCAATTATTAAAAAGTAGCAACAGTAAGTTGCTTTTGAAGCAAATTCCTGCTTGCCTTAGCCTTAGGATGAAGTTTTAGAAACAAGAATATCTAATAATAATTCTCATGCTGACTAAATATATTAATAAAAAAGGCTTATGGCAACATAAATGAAAATATATATATTTTCTGATTAGGCACATGATCCAAGCACATTTTTTTCCTCTGCCATTCATGAAAAGTTGCCAGGAATATCACTGAAGCCAAAGGAATGTACGTGGATCCCAGAAGAATGGAGAAAAATCCATAAGGTCAATACACTCTGCCCAGAATTTTGCTGGTGTGGTTGATCAAAGACACATGATTACATTGATACGAGAGGCATATCCTTGTCTTGATAGAAACTTAGACAAGAGAGTCTCAGAACTGGAGTCTACACCTTAAGACAGTCTAGTCCCTGGTCTTGGCCTTTCTACAGATGGGAAGAAAGAGGTTCCTCAAAGAGCAATGTTAAGATCAATTTTCCTGCTCAATTGAGGCTCAGTCTGGTTTTAACTTCCAGTATAATTTTGGGGGATGAGGTGGGAGCTTGGCCAGGAACTATTGGACACTGACACTTTAATAAAAAGTTCCACTCCTGGATTACCTTCTCTGTGCATCTTACAGGGTAACAGCTAATGTTTCCAGCTCATTTTTTTGTACTTAAGTTCTTTTCCTACATCTTGGTCAAGGCCTAACAATTATTGAAAGGCACTGGTTTGAAACATGTGATATAGAGAACCTGCTTCAGCTTGAGGATGCTTGAGAAAGTCCTGAGATGTTTATTAGGAGTCTTTTCCATCTTTAATTCCTAGTAGCTTCCCAACAAATTTCAGCTATGAAATGATGCCTAGAATTTAAAGAGAAAGCTCTCATGGAGTTTTGAGAGGTAAAATAACCCCCCAAATAATAGCAGCAACAATTTACCTAACATAGCTGGTGAATGGTAGAGATGAGATATGTACTTAGGTAGTGTAGCTCCAGAGTTCACACCCTTAACTACAATTCTACACTATAGTTCTTTATCATACTGGTTATTTGAAACCTAACTCTGTTCAAAATTTATTAACAATGATGCTAAAAATGAAAAGAACAGTTCTCATGGAGCTACCATGCTTTGTACTCTATTTCTGACACACCATTATCTCATGCTGGTCTCAAAACTTCTCAGGAAGGATGATATTTGTGTTCCTATGTAATGGATAGGCACAGTGAGACTTGGGGAGTAAGTGAACTTATTCTCAAGTCATATAACCCATAAATGAGAGAGTCAAACCTGGGTCTGAAATTCACAGTACTTAGTAATTTTTTTCCCTCTACTATTGGGGAGAAGGGACTGATATGTTAAAATGAAGCTCCCACAAGGAATGTTCATTGATCACAGCTACAGAAGAGGAGGCAGTATTTTTTTTTATCCAAGGAGAATGGGTGCTTGGACCAGGTGAATTCAGGATTCTGAGAGCCAGGTCTCCCCTCTGTTTACATGAATAATTGGACAATGACCACATAGTGTTAAGAAGCAGTATATATGCTGGTTTCTTACAATATTAGTTGTGTGTAGAGTGCACTCTAGGCAGCATCAGAAGCTGCCTGTAGAAGCATGGACATCCATCACCTATTCACTCAACCCATTTATTGAGCCCCTATTAAGAGCCAGGTACTATTCAAGAAGCTGATACCATGGTGAGCAAGACAGAGAAAAATGGTGGCTGGCCTCTTGCAGCTTATATCCTAATGGAGAGAGAGTCTCAACCAACCAATCTGGATAAAGGTCATTCAGAAAACTGGAGCAAAAAGAATAGCAGCCCACTGCCAGCAAGACCTCTCTAGCACAGATACATTTTCTCTCTTGGGAATATTTTCAGCTTTGTGTTGTGTGTTGTCTTTATTCTGGGAAATCCCTGAATACCTGGACTTATGTGTTTGAGAGTAGGTAAAACAAGTAAGCAAAGAAAAAAGAATTATAAAATGTGTTAAATCTATGGCATAGGGCTCAGCAGATTCTTTTTAGTAAAGGGTCAGAGAGTAAATATTTTTGGCTTTGCAGATCATCGTAGGGTCTCTGTCACAACTATTCAACTCTCATTGGAGGATGAAAGCCACCACAGTCGGTGTAAATGAAGTGACATGGCTGTGTTCTAATAAAACTTTATTTATAAAATCAGGAACCCTGCCAGATTTGACACTTGGGTCATAATTAGCCAATCCCCATTCTAGAAAATAACAAGATGAGAAGAGCACAAGATAATCCCTAAGGATGTGTTTTCTGTGGAGATTGGTATTTAAGTAGAGAGCTAAAGGAAGAGAAATTGGCCATGGGAATACATTTCAGACAGAGGAATCATAGGCACCAAGATCCTGAGGTGGGACTGAGAATGAGTTTTAAAGAGTAAACAAAAACTGATGTCTTAAAGGTGTTGGAGAAAAAGAGGTGTAAAATGGATGCAAAAGGTATATAAAAGCCCCAGCGGTTTTATAGGTCTTACATCAAAGACAGAAGCCTCTCATCTGTCTATTTTGATTGGGACATGGGTATGGTCTCCTCCTTCTAGAGCAGGGGTTCCCCAAGAAGGCAGTCTGTCCACCTGTGGTTGGAAGGGGCATATTCCCTTTCAGAAGGGTGATATTAAGGGAGACTATGTCTTAGGGTCATCTGAATGAAGCTGATATTGCCCATAAATCCTCACAAAAACCCCATGAAAGCTTGTTATTTAGAACTGATAATTGTGGGCAGATATTATTACCTGGAATGAGGAAACATTAGCAATTTATAAGTGCAGCTCATATAAGCAGTTTAATGTTTGGCTCCCTCATGATCCAGCCAACATGACACTCTTGTCTTCCAACCTCCCCTAGCAGCCATGTCCTGGGCTGAAAATCTCTTGGCCTCAGGACATTTATGTGGTAATTCCAGCTCCACCAAATACCTGCCCTATTCCTTCCACAACACTGGTTACCATTAGTATTTCTCTAAGATCTTACATGGCTTAGTCTCCACCCGGATTGCTCTGAAGCAGAGCTTCATACTATGGGTGAATATATCTAATCACTGGATCATTAGGATAACAACAGACAAGCTTTCAGATCCCCAAGAACTTCATTTCCTTCCCTAGAAAACACTGGGAACTTGCTTGCTTTCCTGCCCTTTATGAGATTTCAGGGGATAGAGAAGATGGACTTGCTTAGCAAACATTTTCCAACCTCACATGTCCCATGTTCGTGACATCTGTCTCCTGTTGCCTGGTTATATTTTTTCTGGATTGAATAAAAATTTTGAACAAAGATTCCTGTTTTTATTTCCGGAAATTTTGTGCGTCACTGTAAATCATATGTAATTATGTGAATAAGAACTAAAAAAAGAAATATTTGGGTTGGAACTCTGAAGCTTTGATTTGGCTACTTTAACCAGTTAGAGCCAATTGAATGGAGTCATTTTCAATATCCACCAAAAGGTAGTTAAGTAATCGTAAATGGAGCTTTACCAAGGGGCTTGAGGGAAAGAGTAAGGTTCATTAAGGAAACAAACTAGTTATCTTTAATGAATGGGTTGGTTCATGACAACATGATGTGAAAACCTTCTTGTATTTGACAAAACAGCAGAAGTAGCTCTCAAATGTTTATGTAGAAATGTTTTCATGTGAGTCAGCTTTTAAACTGTTTGTATGGAAACATCCCACGAACTAGGCAGGTGACATGGAGTCACAGTTAGATACCATCTGGCAGGAGGTTGTGTTTCCCCAGAAGGCACAACTGTGCACCCAAAGGAGTTGGGTTTTCACTACTGACTGGGTTAGTTCCCAGCTTCATGCTCTTGCTTGCAGTGATTGGAACCATGTCAGTGAAAGTGGAACTGGAGCATGCAGAGATCTTTTCTCCCTGAAGTACCTCTTGGTTGAAGTATTGCCTGCTAGCAAGAGGAAACTGATTTGGGCTAACTGAAGTGTTGGGAAATTCATTAGGAGGCAATTTAGGAGATCTCCCAGACGGAGGAAGGGGAGGCTGGAAAAGTGGCCAGTGTGAGAGCCAGGAAGACAAGAGGAGGAAGGGCAGGGAAGCAAAGCCAATAGCCCAGGCCAGACTCATCATACAGTATTGCTGCTGCTTGGGAATCTGATCTCTTGCCCTTGAGCACTAAGACCAAAGTCCCAGGGTAGAGCCCTGTTCTGTTAATACTGCATCTGTGAAAGATAGGTCAAGTTCTAGCTCTGTCACAGAGAAAATTACAGGAATTGTTACAGGAATTGCATTCCCTCCAAGGCTATTCAAAATGGCATCTGAAAAGATGTTACTTTCTGGTATGATACCAGAGTAATTAGGAAATTTTAAAAACTGGAAGAAAATGAATAAGTAGGCAGGGGTGGGAAGTTAAGAATTACTCAGCTAGTGTTACTACAATGAATTACCAGAGGCAGTTACCTTATACAGGAATGGGTTTATTGAGCTGAGTTTTGAAGGATCTCAGACCAAGATTGGGCAGCCCCATTGGTTTAGCCTCTGGTGAGGGCAGTGGATGGTGGAACATCCCAACAAGAGCATATGAGCGCACGTAGTCACATTTTGAGGCCACATCCTTGAGAAAGAGGATTGGGTGTGAGGCAGGGTGGCTCCTTTTATACCAGTCCTCTGTAGATAAGGCAAGGAGTCATATGAAAAATACCTTGCAGCCCCAATGACCTACAGGCCTCTCACTGGGCTCCGCCCCCCAAAGGCTCCACCACCTCCTAACAGTGCCAATCTAAAGACCAAGCCTTCAATCAAAATGAACCCCTGGTGTATATAATAGCCATATTCAAACTATAGCAGAGAAAGTAAAAGAATGAGAATAAAGGACAGATGGAGGAGATCTTTTGTATGAAGTCTTTATTGGAAAGACAAATGCTCATAGGTAGAGGCTTTCTTTTTTAAATTTTTTTGGATACTTTTATTATTTTATTTATTTTTTATGTGGTGCGAAGGATCAAACCCAGTGTCTTACATGTGCTAGGTGAGCATTCTACCACTGGGCCACAACCCCAGCGCAAGGTAGAGGCTTTCTTGACTCAACACCTTGCATCTCTACCAGACTACATTCCAAGTTCTAAGTTTCACAGTTTCTTTGACACTCAGTGGTTTCCTATTCTACCTTTCCAATGGTTGAGGTTGGGATTAGGGAATTAGAAGGAAAGATTAAGGGGACACAGATGAAAGTGATTTGTTCATTATTTATCATACAATAATTCTTTTTTTTTTTTGCTAAAACAAATAGTGTTTTCACCTTTAGTTCACTCTATTTTTTTTCATGATTCTCTCTGGTCAACATAAATGAATATGTTTTCATGTCTCATTTATTATCCAATAGTCATTTTATTTTCTAGGAAACATTTCTTGACTACTGACTGCATAAAAGGCAACCTTCTAATATTCTTGACAAAGGAGCCACTAAGAATTCATGAGTTCACCTCCTTCATGAGACATCAGATCTCCAGTCAGCCATGATGAAAGGAGAGTGTAAGAAACAGCATATTACAGGGACACAGCCACATCAATGTTTATAGCAGCAGAATTCACAATAGCTAAACTGTGGAACCAACCTAGATTCCCTTCAATAGATGAATGGATAAAAATATGTGGCATATATACACAATGAAATATTACTCAGTAATAAAAGAGAATAAAATCATGGCACTTGCAGGTAAATGGATGGAGTTAGAGGAGAGAAGATAATGCTAAGGGAAGTTAGTCAATCCCAAAAAACCAAATGCAGAATACTTTCTCTGATATAAGGAGGCTGATTCATAGTGGGATAGGGAGAGGGAGCATGGGAGGAATAGATGGACTCTAGATAGGGCAGAGGGGTTGGAGGGGAATGGAGGGGGCATGGGATTAGAAGTAATGGTGGAATGTGATGGTCATTATTATCCAAAGTTCATGTATGAAGACACAAATTGGTGTGTCTTCATACATGAACTTTGGATAATAATAAATAATAAATAAATCCACTCTTCAACCAGACTGGATGCCTATGCTGCCATGATGGAGATGGAGATGTGTGTGTGTGTGTGTAACTCTATGTACTCAGGTCCATGCATGCTTTCAGGGAGGGTGATAGTCAACACTTTAAAAATAGGACACCAAATATACTCTGGTCAGTGACCAAGTAGAACTTTCACTGGCTAGTCTAGCATACTGATGTGTAATGACTGAGCCCCAGTTCTACCTATGTGGTTAAGAGTACAATCTCTCTTCTGCATGCTGAGCTTGGCTAAATGGAGCCAAGCCCACATGGATCAATTTTAAAACTCATTCCCTTCAATTGGGTTATGCTTTGGCATGAGAGGAGAAATGGGAATGTGATGTTTCCTTCTTCTGTCCTCATTTCCTAGTACATCTCCTAGTGTAAGCATCTGCCTAAGTTGAGGGCAATTCTGCTACTTAAAATTTTAGTGTTTAGGGCTGGGGATGTGACTCTGTGGTAGAGTGCTTGCCTAGCATGTATGAGACCCTGGGTTTGATCCCCAGCATGACAAAAACAAATTAAGGAAATTATGGTGTTTGGAAAATATGCCTAATGTATTCAAACCAGGAACTTCCTCAGGTACTCCACTGAAGGAACAGGGATCTCTTTTCTTACTGGTGGAAGAATTTGCTGTGTGACACTTGTGGATGAAGGTGTGTCTCTATACTCTACTTCATGGACAGTTTCAGGGATTTTTTAGGAAAAGTTCAACTATTAGCAAGTTTTGCCTTGTTGACTTTAGAGCCACACTCCTCCAATTTGAGCTTGACTGCGCAGTCTGACACAGGCATGCAGGTAAAATAACAATGGATCATGAATATATACTAGAACAGTCTGCAATTTATGTGCCCCCAGTGGACACATTGATTGTGCATAATCTTGGACTTTCCAGCTATAGCTGGGTGCAATTACACAGCATCTTCCATTTGTCTCCTCACTCCTTACCACCTTGGACCATCTCTTTATCTCCACCCAGATCTTCTTCCTTATGTGACCTTATGTGACCCTAATGCTGGTGGTGGACAAAGAAGAGAAATTGACCTTTCATGGCCTTTTTAGGCCAGGTTCACAGCAGCCTCTTGTTCTCTTAACCTCTGTACCTTATAGCTTCCTCTCAAATTCTGCATCCCATCACCTGGGTCAGGTATTAGTAAAAGAAATGCAAATGTCAGTCAAGATCTCTTATACAGTATGTATGTTTGAGTATTCACAAGTGTGTTTGTTTTCTTTGTTCATTGTTGAATAGTGTCAAATGGTCAGAGTTTAGACTCAGGAGTGAGATGTGAACCCTTGTTCCAAACTTTACTGGCGGCATGATCATAAGCACACTAAGAGGGGGAAAAAAAAACACTCTGTGTCCCAGTTTCCTCATTAGTGAATAGAGTGGAATAGTGGCACTTACCTAATAGGATTGATGTAAGGATTAAATATCAGTATGTGTGAAGTGCTTGAAATGCTGCTGGTACAGAGCCCATGCTAACTGTGAGTTCTTGGTTTTATTGGTTTTATAAGTCCTGGTGGCATTCACTGCCAATGATAGGGAAATAGGGGAGCTATTTGCCCCAGAGGTTCTGGGCAGAGTGTTTCTGGAACCACTATAGCAAGAAAAGATTCACCCTAAAAGAATCAGTGAATTTTCCCAAGAAGATGTTGTAACATGTAGAGGTAAGGTGCTAACCCTTTCCACCCATCAGCATTATAGTAATAAAAATCAGGAACCTAGAGTTGGGGCTGTAGCTCAGTGGCAGAGTGCTTACCTAGCATGTGTGAGGCACTGGGTTTGATTCCCAGCACCACATAAAAATAAACAAATAAAGGCATTCTGTCTGTTTACAACTACCAAAAAAAAAAAAAAAAAAATTCAGAAACCTAAACAACCCTGGCCATTTCCTTCTGGGGGAAAAATGTATTTAAAACATAGCTCTGTCAATCTACCAAGTAAGACATAGTTGAACTTATGAATTCTATCTGGGGAGGTGATTTCAGGGACCCAGAACTAGGGTAGATAGATAACCTGACTCTATAACCCTGTACAGCGTCTAGGAATTGGTATTAGATGGTCCATGGATCCACTGAAATTTGTAAGCAATTATTTGTATATTTGGGTTGATTATCTTAAAAATAATTAAAAACTTTTTTTTATAAGGAACTCTGTAAATTTAAGGTAAGGCTGCCTTTTGAGGCATTCTTTTAAACATAGTGAACAGAATTCTTTTTGTTTGTTTTCAAATGGCAAAATAACCTTGACTTATTCTCACCAAGCAGTGGTATTTTAATCAAAATTCTAGCTAAAATATAATAATACCAAAAAAATGTATAGCTGATATGGTGATGCATGCCTGTAATCCCAGTGATGTGGGAGGCTGAGGCAGGAGGATTGCAAATTTAAAGCCAACTTTAGCAACTTAGTGATGTCCTAAAAAATTCAGTGTTTCAAAATTAAAAATAACAATAATAATAAAAATAAAAAGGGATGGGGATGTGGTTCAGTGGTTAAGTGCCCCAGAGTTCAATCCCCAGTACTAAAAACAACAAAAAGTCTATATTCTTATTTTAAAAATTAGATAAGTACCATTCCAGTATTATTCAGGCTATAATACGTTGCTCTCCAATCTGGGTACAAGATAGCATATTTTTTTTTCTTGGCATAAAAACAATCATTGTCAGTTTCTGTGTTGCAATTTCTTATGGAATTCATCTTTACAAAGCACACATTTATCTTATTCAACTATTAGCACCAATCCATAAAATATCTTCCTTTATCTACCTCCCTTCTACAGTCCTAGTTATCACCTCCATAAACACATACATATCTAAAGCTGAACTGCTGAATCAACATGTACAAAAATGTCTGGGAATTAAGGGTCATTTTATCTGCAAGCTTTCCCCATTGCTATTTGAACATTTCTTACTCTCTGATTATTACATTTAGTGGTTGTTTTAAATGACAAACAGATCACGAGAATTCGAGTAATTGCCTACACAAGAAAAGATCAGAAATCATTAGAAGGTTTCAAATTTCATTTGTACGCATGCAATTGAGTGAAGTCATACAAAAACAGGGACTAATTGTATGTCCTTTGCCCCTCAGTGTGAACATAGCTCTGGTTTCCAAATAGAAAATTCTTGCTTCAGAAATCACTCAATGGTTTCATAAATACTTGATTCAGAAGCTCAGTTTGAACCTCAAAGGGATCAAGTGTACAGAATAGTTTTGATTGATCCAAGAGGCCTCCAGGTCATCGGAAGGACGGGAAGAGGAGGCTGACCAGTAGGCTTTCAAATGCAGCTCCCCTTTCTCTTTGTGAGAAACCTGGCATGACTGTGCGCTCCAAATAGTATTCCCTTTCTGAAATGCAAGTTCACACTCTTATTTCAAATCCAGGTGAAGACTCAGCACATCAAATGGCTTGTTTCAAGGCCAGGCATAGAGTAGCGACCTATCAAGTGATGACAATTTTTAGATGTATTGGGCCCTGAAAAGGTGTTTGAAACAAGAATCAAATTAAAAAATGAGTGGTTACACATGTGTAACCGACTCCATCGCAAGCCATTACATTGGAATGTGTGGAGGCGGCCATTTGCCTCCATTCCAGGGACCTGCTCGCTGTGAGCATGAAGGGACACCCAGTCATTTTCATGGCCGTTTGGACTGGGTAGTGTTCTGTTTGAATTGGGGGCAGGACTCACCTTGGGATTCAAGTCCAGGGTTCCTATTTGTGAGAAACATGATCGCAGAGGTAATTATTTGCCTGCTGAAACATTACTTTTCAAACTTGAGCCTCCCCTCCCCCCACCTCCTCTCTTTTTAACAAGGTCTGTATCTATTTTATCTAAACCAGCAGTAGTCATAACAGCCATCTCTCTTCTCAGGGAGAAAAGAACTATCAGTTTGTCTAGGGCTTGAGCATTCTCCCACCTGTCCTCAATTTAATGCACAAATGAAAGCCCATAAATCTTTGTGACATTTTGGCATAAAAGTACCTACTTCAGATGACTCCTTTAGGAAACTCTGAACCCAGGTGTTTGGTTTTTGCATAAACTCTGTGAAATGAGAATTGTAACACGACTGTGTGTACACACACGTGTGCATGCGCACACTCACATGCCCCTCCCACAGAGGGTGGTTGCATGTGAAATGTGGGCAGCCAAAGGGCTGCGGGTGGAGGGTTGGTGAATAACATGTGTGCAAACTTAATATATCTTTTCCTCACCTTAAGTTGGGCCCAGACAGTTAAATTATAATTACAGCCCCATCTGGAGGGAGAGAAAGTATAGTACTCAAGCACTCCACACTACTCGGCCATGGGTACTTTCTCAGGTAAAATAAACACATGTCCCATTTTCAGCCTGGGGTCAAACTCAACAAAAGCCACAAAACAGGAGACACTCATTAAGAACAAGATTGTGAAATGGTCCAAGTGGCAGCCAACAACAGGAAGCACAGGTAGAATGGTTGGTTACTTTTCCTGAGGCAGGTGGCTTAGGAAGGCTGCCCAGGGCTTTCCTGAAAGGAAGACAGGTCCTCAGCCAAACCCCTGGCAGATGAGTGTGGCTGCCTCTGTTGGTGTGGGAATAGGAAGGAGCCCTTCCCCGGCCAGAGAAATTGGTCCTGAGAAGACCAGTGACCCAGGGTGAGCTACGGCTATTCCTTGAATGTTTTAATGGGATCATCTTCTCCTGTCATGATGAAGTGATTCTGTAAAACTAGACACACTTGGTGACCACATACCCTGCCTATGAAAGGAGCCAATCCTGGTTGTCTGAGGGAATGAAGGTGACATAAAGAAGAGCAGACAGGGGAGAGACAGAGAGGTCCTGGGTGTGTTTGGATTCCTGGCTGTCATCATTCTTGAAAACAACTCAGGCCACTGTTTCCACAATTTGGTTAGGCAGACCAGTTAATTCTCGCTTTTTGCTAAGCTATCTCTGAGTTTCCTTCTCTTGCTATTCACATGAGCTCAGTCTGGTCCTTCAATGCCAAAATGAAATTTGTGAATGAGTTAGGTTTGTTGACCCAATAGTATCAAATCTAGTAATAGTAGCTGCTAACACTTATTTAGGGTTTATTATGTTCTAAGCCCTATCCTAAGATTTATGTGTGTGTGTGTGTATTTATGTGTGTGTGTCTTTTTTTTATTGAATCCTCAAAACCCCATAAGGTAGGAGTAATTATGAAGAAATTGAGGCACAAAAAATGTTAAGAGACTTGCCCAAGGTCTCAACAGCTAATAAGGAGAAAACAGATTTCAACTCCAGGGCAAAAGTGCATTCTTTTAAGTAACCTCTACAGCCTATGTGCAAATCACAATGAGGGACAGTCATCACTCCAATCCACTGAAGTTTCTGATAAGCATCCTCCAGTGAGAAAGGGGAGGAGCTGAAATTCATGTGTGTGAAAATTAGGTCTAAGTCTGTAAGATTTTTTTTTCTATGTTGCTACCCAAAGTGACTTTTCTGACATGCTTTCAATAGTTAGAGATTTAAGATTATTGTAACCTTTTATTTCCCCATAACTTTTTGCTTTCAATTCTTTGAAACTGTCTTAGGTGAAAGTATTGTGTATGTGAGCACTGTGTAACATATATATTCCAAGAAGATAGAGAAATTAAGACATTTGCATGAAAATGGATGGAACTAAAGACCATTATTTTAAACGAAATAAGCCAAACTCAGAAGGAAAGGGTCACATGTTTTCTCTCATATTTGGAAGCTATGGAGGAAAAAGGAAAAGAAAATTGGGGGTTAGGGATCTCACGAATCAAAGGGAGATCCATTGGTAGAAGAAAGGACCTAGGGGGTGGCAGGAGAGGATGAGTCTGGGGAATGATATATAAAGTTATATAGTTATATTGTGTACATGTATGAATATGCAACAACAAATTCTATCATCATGTACAATCATAATCAATCAATAAAAATGTGGAAAAAAAGATAGGTTATGAATGGATGAATAGATAGATGGATAGCTAGGTAAAAATTGATCCTCAGTACTCTTCTCGGTGATTCTCACTGGTGATTTTACCAGTACCTTCTGGGGAACAAATTAAAGCAAGCATTGCTGTGTTTCTGATTTGGTTGCTGAGATAATGGGACTGAACCGGGTTTAGAGAAATTGTATCTCCAAGTATGGAGAAATCCATGCTGCTGGTCTGGGTGCTATATGTTGAGAATTGTTGCTCTGTGGCACCTGCAGCTGACTGCTTTGCAAATGCACTTGAACAATTTAGCCAATTCTATAAAACAAACCAGCCAATTTGATTACCTGGTTCTGTTGCTTATAGTTTGGCCTAACCAGTGTATGTTCCCAAATGGCCACACCAGGTAGTCATAGTTCAAGAGTACTAAGATTTATAAAATGGCATGTAAAGATATTTGGACATTTTCATATAAAAGAAAATATTAAGTGACTATCTTTTTATGTAATTGTTCGTTACATGAAAATAACTTGAGATGGTATGTTGTGATTTGTTATTTAATGGAATCACATTTCTTCATCAAGATTTGGTGCCAAAAGGTTACACAAATCTTTTGTATACACATATGTCCTAACATGTGATTGTGGACATATTTTCACTTGCAACTCATCACAAAAATACAATAAAGAATGATCTCAACGTTGTCATCAGTTATGTTAACAGATATTTGCCATGCACACAAGTTGCGGTAAATGGGCTGAGGTCATTTTACTCTCTAAATTTTAATTGTTTTCTTTAAATGGACTGAAATATGGGTTTGAACAAAAAAGGTATTAGAGTTAATTTTGTTCTAGAGACACCAACATATTCTTTGGTGGTATCTGGAGAACCATAGGTACCTTATCTTTCATGCATGAATTTAAAAAAAATGTTTTAATGAAAGATTTTTGATTTGAAAAAAAAATCTCCTTTCCTGAAAGTTTTCTTCGAATAATCATCAAAGGGGTCTCACATGTGCTTACATTTCAACTAAACTGAACAAAATAGACTGAAGCAAAGGAATATCTTAAGAAATATTTGGGTTTTTTTCAAGAAATTATTATTCCTTTTAGTTTGTTTATGAGAGAAACTGTTTTGTAGTTTGCTGGTAATAGTTTTATCATGTTTTGTTGTCAGGGTTATGCTGACCTCATAAAATGAGCTTAAAAATGTTGCTTTTCTTTAAACTCTGAAAGAGTTTATATAAGATGGCTATGATTTCTTCTTCAATGTTTGGAAAACTTCACTCATGAAACCATCTGGGCCTAGAGTTTTCTTTGTGGGAACGTTTCTAATTAAAATTTTGATTTCTTTAACAGATTTCTTATTTCTTCTTGTCATTGTTTTGGTAAATTGTTCTTTTCTTTTTTAACCAGGGATTTATCCATTTCATCTAAATTGTTGAATTTGTTGGCAAAATGTTATTCAAAATGTGCCATTATAATTCCTTTTTTGGGGGGAAGGGGGTACCAGGGATTGAATTCAGGGGCATTCAACCACTGAGTTGTATCCCCAGCCCTATTTTGTTTTATTTAGGGACAGTGTCTCACTAAGTTGCTTAGGGCCTCACTAAGTTGCTGAGGCTGGGCTTTGAACTTGCAATTATTCTGCCTCAGCCTCATGCACTGCTGGGATTATAGGTGTGCCCCACTGCACCCAGCCATTATAATCCTTTTAATGTCAATATGAACTGCAGTGGTGGAGCCTCTTTAGATCCTAATAATGATGCTCCCCCTACCTGTTATGGCACTGGAGATCAAGCCCATGCTAGGCAAGCACTCTATCACTGAACCACATTCCCAGTTCTCTTGATCAGTTTTGTTAGGGGTTTATCAACTTACTCATCTTTTCAAAGAGCCAGCTCTTATTTTCACTGAGGTTTCCTCGTTGAATTTCTGTTTCAATCTTTTTTTTTCTTTTTTGCTTCTGCTCTACTCTATGTTATCTGCTTTTAATTTTCTTTGAGTTTAATTTGTCCATCTGGTGGGAGTTTATTGAGATGGAAGCATAGGTCAATCATTTTTACTCTTTCTTCTTTGCTAATATATGTAGTGAAAGCTACACGTTTGCCTCTAAATACCCCTTGAACTGTCTTCCGTACATTTTGATATCTTATTTTTATTATTATCTTATCAGTTCAGAGTGTTTCTAATTTCCATTTTAATTATTCTTCAACTTATAGGTTATATAGATTACTTAATTTCTAAATATTTAGAGATTTTCTAGTTATCTTTCTATGAATGATTTCTAGTTTAATTTCACTGAAACTAAAAAAAAAAATTCCTTTGAAATTTGATGAGATTTGCCATTTGTTCCAGCATATGGTAAATGTTCCATAGATGTATTTAAATGAATGTGTGTTTGCCCATTATGGCCCTTAGGATTCTAAATATGTTCCATTAGTTAAATTAAGAGAAAATGAGTATTTTCCAAAGTCCCATGGGTAAGGGAAGAGTCACACTTCTGAGTGTTGACTCCTGGAAATTTGACAACAAACCCTTCAGTTTTAAGTCATGGTATCTGCTTCCACCTGACTACCCAGAATCTCTGACTAAATGGTTAATGAGCATTTCAAATGAACATACCCCCAGTGGAGCTCCTCACCTTCCTTTCAGATCTACTTCTTTCTTGGTAGGTCCAGTAAGTGAACTCCAGGTGCCCAAGCTAAAAACAGAAGGAATGCCCCAATTTTCTTTCCCTCATTTCACATTTTCTCTTTTAGGGAGTTTGTTTCTTCTTCCTTAATATATAGTGACACAGCCACATCAGTGTTTATAGTAGCTCAATTCACAATAGCTAGAATATGGAACCAACCTAGGTGCCCCTCAATAGATGAAAGGATAAAGAAAATGTGGTATAAATACTCAATGGAATATTAGTCAGATTTATTTGCCAGTAAATGGTTGGAGTTGGAGAATATCATGCTAAATGAAATACGCCAATCCCACAAAACCAAAGGCCGAATGTTTTCTCTAATATGAGGATGCTAATTCACAATAAGGCAGGGGGCACTAGGGAAGAATAGTATTGCCTTAGATTAGGCAGAGGGAAGTGATGGGAGGGGAGGGGAGGGGATGTGGGGATAGGAAAGATAGTAGAATAAAACAGACATTAGTTTATATATATACTGTATGTACATATGTGACCACATGACCAATATGATTCTGCAACATGTACACTCAGAAAAATGAGAAATTATATTCCATCTATGTATGATATATCAAAGGGCATAAATGCATTCTACTGTCATGTATGACTAATTAAAACAAATAAAAAATTAAAAAATATATAAAACCTAGTCTAACTGCTCCCAATCCCCCTACTTCTGCCCTGGTCAAAGCCCCTGCAGTTTCTATCAAGGTTGCTATTATAGTAACTTCCTATAAAGAAACCTTGGTTTCTTTCTCCTCTCACTTTTCATGTCCAGACCCTCCATCTCCTGAAACCCTGGAGGCACACAGTTCCATTTCTCCCATAACTATTAAGATCATCTTTTAAAAGAAAACCAAGAGCAGTTACCTAGCACACAAGGGCCTTTGGGATTCATCTCCACCACTGCAGATGAACAAATGAGCAAACAAACAAAAAAAAAAACCTCAGAACTCATCACTCATTACTAAAAAATAAACAAATGCATAAAACTCAAAGGCTTCTCATCACACTTGGAATAAACTATAAAATTCTTATTATGGCCCATGAAGCCCTAGGTGGTCTGGTTCTACCTCTCTCTTCAATCTCATTTTCCACCACTGTCCCTCTTGCTCCAATTGGGATGGCCCCTTGCTATTCCTAGACAATGGCTAGCTCACTCTCACCTCAGAGCCCTGGCACTTGCTGTTCCCCTTTCTAGAATGTTCTTACCCCAGATATTTGTACAACTCTGTTTTGTTTCATCTGTATCTTGACTGGCACATAACCTCCTTAGACAGGAAGATCCTGATCACACTTTCATCTCCTGAATTATCACCCAATTTCCTGAGTTATCGCCTCTTAACCACTTATCCTGGATAAAATGTCTTCATAATACTTGTTGCACTTCAAGTTATTTAAAAATTCATTTGTTTATTTGTGTTTATCATCTAAACTAGAATAACATTCCATGAGGTCAATAACAATTTTGTTTGGTTTGGGGTTAGATCCCAACCATGTGAACCAGCAGCTGGCAGATGGCTTTCAGTCTGGTGGTTGGATAGATGTATAGATGGATAAACAGAAGATGCATATTTAGCTTAAAAATTAATTGTTTTACATCCATTTGTATGTATCAATCAAACTCATCCTTTTCTAGGTAGCAATAAGTTATCCTTGTTTTAATTTGAAAGTTTGGTTACACAGCATAAGGCCAAACTTCTTAAAATAATCCAGATTATAATGTTACTAATTCAAATTGAGGTTGTCATCAATGATTTTGAGTAGATCATCTTTACCAATGCAGAAGCCTCAAGGTTTCAAGAGACCACATATTCAGGCATTCATTTTGAAATAGAATTATATATGATAGAGACTCCTGAAAAGATCTATAGCATATATAACCAATCTCTGAGTAGACTGAACTGTGGCCATTTGGTACTGATGGATTAGGAGTTAGAGATAATTCTGGGAAAGATTAAGGGAAATTATCCTTACATACTATTTTGGTTTTGCTTTTTAGCAGAAGTATTATATCTTTTTGATTCTTCATATAACACTATACTATATATATGTATATAACTACCTCTTGTCACCAGTGAGATGGGCTAGGCCTTTATAAACATTATCATTAATAATTTCACCACAATCCTTCTAACCAGACATGGCTATTTCCATTTTCCAAAGGTGGAAACTGGCACTCAAGAGACAGGAAATACCAGATAAATGGCTGGGATACCACAGAGTCAAGACTTTGCCTGTCATCTCCCTGTCCTCAAAGTTGATGCATCTTCCTACTGGAACACATACTGCTCTCTTTTTATGTTCTATAAAAATTAATTCAATAAATAATATTCACATGTTCTCATAGACTGAATGTGCATATCCCTCTAAAACCCATGTTGAATCCTTATCATCAATGGGATGATATTTAGAGATTGGGCCTTTTGGAGGTGAACAGGTCATGAAGTGTAGCCCTCACAGATGATAAGTGCCCTTATAAAAGGGACTCCAGTAATGATACAGTGAGAAGACAGCCATCAGTGATCCAGGAGGTGGGTTCTCAGTGGTCACCAAATCTACCAGAGACTTGATCTTAGACTTCTCAGCCTCTGGAAGTATCAGAAATAATTTTTTTTTTGTTATCTAAAGTCACTTAGTTTATGGTATTTGTGTTACAGCATCCCAAATAGACTAAGATGACAGTTAAGGGCAAAGGATTTTGGGGTCTTACATAATAACTTACCCACAGCTACTTGTTATAACCAGGCAGGTGTAGATGTTTCAGAATTTCCCCCCTTCGTAAGTCCTATGCCTCCTGGTTTTCTGTGTACCTGACTAAATTCTTGCCAGCCCAGTGGAAGAAATAAGACTTTTCCAGTTATTTTCAGCATTCTCATATAGTTGTGCAATCAACCGATCTTGCCTGGTGGTTTCTGTGTCACTGTGTGATGCTGCTTCAGACCAGAAAGCTCTTCAGAGGCTCCTCAGATGTTCCTGGCCCCTATCACCACACAGCTCTTAATTTGTTTGTTCCAATGTTTCCCCACAGAGAAGCCTTCCTGAAAACCCTTCCCTTGGTGCTTTATTTATTTTCTCACCTTACTTTGTTTGCCTTCATGTCTCTTATCACTAACTGATCTCTCTCTCTCTCTCTCTCTCTCATTAGAGTGGAAAGTAGAAGCTTTATTAAAGGACAGCAGAAAAGACTTCTCCCCGAGGAAGAAGGGGACCCAAAAGGTAGAATCCCTAACTGATCTCTTAATACATTAAAAAAAAAAAAAAAAAAAACAACTTTCTTTTCCACAAATAATGGCCCTGAGAGCAGAAACTTGGTCTTATTTGCTAAGCAGTACCTGGCAAATAAGAAAGGCCTAGATGACTGTTATCAAGTGAATGAATTATGCTCCCATCCCCAGAGGCAAGGTTACACTGACTCCCTCGGAGAGATGGAAAGTGGAGGTCCTTGACTTTGGGATATTGCACATGATGTGGGATCACTTCTTGTTATACCTTCATGCTGTGGTCATTAATTGGTCTTTGTTGGTCAAGCTGAGGAGGAGGTCCCCTAATTTGATTTGCATTCTAAGCATAAATTCTCAACAATGTCAGAATAGGTGAGGCCAATAATTCCCAAACCTTGCTTCTGTCCATTGCTGGTATTGAATACAAATGGACCTAAGAAATACTAATAAATTGCCATCTCTAAAATTGTATAGTGGTGGTCTTCTCCCAAAGTACATGATCAAATGGTAATGCAGAAAAGACTTTTTAAAAACTACTGAGTGTCCCCTTTGCCCATAATTTCCTTGTAAAATCTGCAATACTGTCTACCTCACAAGCAGATTCAATAGTAACTAACGAATTCACTGAAAGAACTCTGAAATGACCTGGTACACCGTTTTGGCCATATGTTGCTTCTGAGGATGTTTATTCAGGCCCTGGGAAGAAGCAGTGAATAAGACACAGCCCTAGTCCTCGTAGAGATTGTTTTAATCTTGTGGGAGTAAAAGATATTTTTTAAAAAAGTATAGTATTTACAATTGAGTTATTGACTTACATACTCATAAAAGAGCCATAGTTTTAGCTATAAAAGTTGTTGCTAGGTCATGTGCTGGGAGAAAAAAAATGTTATCAGAATTTACTGGGGTTCTGCAGAGAAAACAAAACTTCCAAATGTTCCACTCCTGAGTGTGTCAAGGAGCTCTTGGGCTAGAAAATGGTCTTCAACCCTGGGGGCTCTGATCTAAGCCTGGTGGTTAGGATCCATGACATAGACCCAGCCATGGGTATTTTAGTTAGAAATGCATCCAACCCCCTGTTGCATCTATTTGTTTTCTCAGCCCGTAATAAATAGCTTCATCCATAGAGATTCCTTCTGAATACAAACAGTCCCAGCCTTTAGAAGACTCTCCAACAAAGCTCTCTGAGTGTGTGTGTTTGGGGAGTAATCATCCCCAGGCGACACTGGTCCGCCCTAGAACTTGTCATTGCTGTCATCTTCCTGTGAAATTCTTCATCCTTTCTGAATGCTCATAAACGGGCATTTCCATACAGACTTCATCATTTTGAATTGAATTTCAATAACTCTTCTGGTGGCTGCCTGCCAGCCTGGAAATGTCCATGCTTGTGAAATGAGCCTCAGTGAGTCTCTTTGGAAGCAGCCTGACTTTAGTTTCAGCAACAGACTAGGCCTAGTCCAGAAAATATTGTATGATATTTATTTTTATAGCATCAATGAGCAAAACATTCAAGAAAGTGCTGATGGGGGCTCTAATTCTCAAACTCTAGCTTAGAAAATAGAAATTCAGTTCTCTATTCTGCCCCCTCTGCCAGCTCCACCCCATTCTCCACTTTTTCCAATGGGGGCTAATTTTTGCCGACTTTGGCAGAAGCAGGGATGTGTTGAAATGCTGTAAATTACAGTTAATGTGATATGATTCTGCTTATCCTTGTCCAACAGTGTTGAACCTACCAATTTTTCCCTTTTGGCTTCCCATGAATTAAGGCAACCAGAGAATAGCCAGTTGGGTGACTGGATCATTTTCTTTTTCAGTCAGAGTAAAAGAAAGGCACAAATGATGAATGCCAGCCCTAAAGAAAAGGTTTTTTGACTTTGATGAGACATTCAGAAAAAGCCCAAAACACTGCCCTATTTACTCATGGAGAAAAAGGATTATGTTCTGGGATGTAAGGAATTGAAAGCATGATTCAATTTCCTAGACAAGATTCACACTAATAAAACTGAAATGGAAAATGCCAACAATCTCCTAGCTATGAGCTGAGAGCTAAATAGACAGTTTCCATGTTTGAATTTCTGAATCAGAACCGAGAGGATTACACCAAGCAGAAAGTTCCTGATTGGGGTCTCACTGTTAATACCTGACTCATGTAAGAGCATTGTACATTCATAGCAAACCGCTTGAATGCAAGTGACTCAGCTGCTCTGGTTGTCACAGTGCTAAATGACTAGTGTGACTAATTATTTAAATGCCAATCATTGGGTTTCTTGGGCAAGTGTGGTATTTTAGTCAGCTCTGTGTCCCTGTGACCAATATTCCCAACAAGAACAACTTAGGGAAAGAAAAGTTTATTTTGACTCACATTTTTAGAGGTTCAGTCCATGGTCAGACAACTCCATAGCTCTGATGAGGCAGAAACATCATGGTGGAAGGGCATGGTGGAGGAAAGCTGCTCAATACATGGCATCCGGGAAGCAGAAAGAGCTCTGCTCACCAAGGACAAAATATAAATCCAAAAATTATGGCCCCAGTGATCTACTTCCTTCAGCCATACCCTGCTGCCTACAGTTACTACCCAGTTAATGCATTCCAGTGGATTCATCCACTAACTAGGTTAAAATTCTTTTAATCCAGTCACTTCACCTTTGAACATTCTTACATTGTCTCAAATGTGAGCTTTTGGGGGACACCACATATCTAAACCATAGCAATTTCCCAGATGCTGTCCCAAGCACTTTCCAATTAGTGAGCCACCTCAAGACTAGTCTATGAGTTAGGTATTCATATTTTTGCTTTCCACAGATAAGGAAACAGAAGCATGCAGGTTTTAAATAACTTCATTCATTCATTTAAATATTTGCTGATTCACCCCATGACATTATGAAGCACAGATCTCATACAAGGAGCTGGAGAAACAACAGGAGTTGAGGAGCTGGACTTAGTCTCTCTATTTGGGGTATTTTTGGAATGGTAGAGATGTCAGACATCTAAAGAACTCATAACAGGAAATGGTAAAAGAGGACTGAAACTTTAGAAAAGTTCCACTCTTATCCTCACTTTTAAGTTTTCATGGTTTCAGTTACCCACAGTCAACCACAGTCTGAAAATATTGAATGAAAATTTTCAGAATATTCATCAAATTTTAAATATTGTGTTATTCCCAGTAGCGTGATAAATGTCTAGACACCGTGTACCATCCTGCCTGGCACGTGAAGCATCTCTTTGTCCAGCATATCCACACTACATATGCCATCTCCCTGTTATTTACTCCGTAATCATTCTTATTATCAAATTGACTATCATGGCACCTTGGTTCTTGTGTTCAGTTAACCATTATTTTACTGAATAACTCCACAATGCAAGAATAGTGACATTGGAAATTCATATATGCCAAAGAAGAGCTACAAAGTACTCCTTGTAGATGAAAACATGAAAGTTCTCCACTTAAAAAAAACAATTGTATAATGAGTTTGCTAAGATATATAGTACAATAAAACTTAAATTCACGTAAGTTTTATTACAGTATAATTGTTATAATTGTTCTATTTTATTACATTATCATTGCTAATCTATTACCTAATGTACAAATTAAACTTTATTTTACACACACACGTATAGGATAAAACTTAGTGTGAACAAGGTTCAGTTGTATGCAAGGTTTCAGGTTCCTAGGATGTATCCCCTGAGGATAAGAGGGGACTCCTGCCATGAACCATTAGCATCAAGTGCCTTGTACTGTGCCACAGCCACCTCATGCATGATCTCATTTTATCCCAACACTGGTTCCATGGGGTATTCATTCTTATAACTAATGTCAATGTCAGTACTAGGACCAGCACTGTGACCACAGTTTTGAGATTAGATTCTTTCAGGGATACTGAAATTTATCAAGAAAAAAAAATCACAAAATACCAGTGAGATGGTACAATGGTAAGTGCTATTAAAGAAATGACAGGGAGCTAAAGGAGGGTGTGGGGGATTCAAACTCACCAGAAAAGTCAGGAAGCTTCTGTAGCTGTAAATGCATGTCAGATGAAGAGGAGTTCAGCAGGTGAGATGGGGAAAGGATTCCCAGAGCAAGATGGTGGGTGGAGTTAAATGAACTCACTAAGCAAGTCAGGGGAGTGCAGTGTGAGACTAGAAAGGACAGTCAGGCCCACAAGGACCTTTCCTTATAAGCTGTGTGGGAGGAAGCTGTCCTCACCAAGCCACCCAGGAGCCACTGAGTGTGCAGCAGCTGGCATCGCCAGTGTTGACTGGCATTTCTTGAAATAACTTTGGCTATGTTGTTGAAAGTGCATGACAAAGAGCATGAAGGTAGAATCTGGAAAACTAGATGGTTCTCCAGGAGAGATACATGAGTGTTGGCTGTGAAGATGTCCATAAGGGAAGATCTGAGAGATACTTGAGAGAGTTAAATTAACACATTTGCATATGGGGAAACTGGAACATTTTACAGGTTAGAAGTCAACAGACAGAGAGGTTGATTAACTCTCCCAAGGATACACAGCTGGTAAGAGAATCATTCTTCATTAGAGCCCTTGAACTGTTGATCAAGTATTTTTACTTCCTGTTATGGTTTGGATGTGAGGTGTCCCCCAAAACTCTTGTATAAGACAATGCAGGAAGGTTTAGAGAAGAAATGATTGGGTTTTGAGAATCTTAACCTAATCAGTGAATTTATCCCCTGGTGGGATTAACTGAGTGGTAACTAAAGGAGGGTAGGCTATGGCTGTAGGAGGTGGGCATTGGGGGTGTGCCTTTGAGGTATATATTTTGTGTCTGGCAAGTGGACTCTCTCTGCTTTCTGATGGTCATATGGGCTTCTTCCTTCTGCCACACTCTTCTGCCATGATGTTCTGCCTCACCTGGATCCCTGAGGAATGGAGCCAGCTGTCTATGAACTGAGACCTCTGAAACCATGAGCCTCCTAATAAACTTTTCTTCTTCTGAAATTGCTTTGTTCAGATCTTTTAGTCACAGCTGACTAAAATGCTCCTTGTCTAGAGAAAAAATAAGAAGAAACCATTGCCTTTTGTTGAGGAAAATGAAAAGAGTTCTAAGAAGGAACAAATATTCTATCAGGATTTTGCAGAATGGTAGGGTGGGAAGCAAGCAGGAAATAAAGGGAATTTTGGATGAGAAAATTACATAAAACAAGATAAGGAGACTTTGAGGGATGGAGGAAAGGGTAGTCTTGATTGTGGTGGTAGTTATTAGAGTTCATCCAAACTCACTAAACCACACTTAAAATGGGCCCATTTTAATGATCACATCTGGTGCCCAGATCTGTGTCTCTAATGCTTTCACCTGTAATAAAGAACCAGGCTCCACAGAGAAATGGGCAAGTGGGTTTAAGGTGAGCCTGGAGCATTTTGTTGTTCTAGAAAATAAAGAAGTGATAAAAGAAAGAGGGAAGGAAGGGAAAGAAGAGAAGAAGAGAGGGAAAGAGAAAGGCAGGCACATCACAAGGAAATAATAGCCAACTTGGATGAGTTTTTTTCTGTCAAATCTCAGAAAATTTGTGCACCAAAATGATGAATCATATTAATTATTTAATTAGTTAGTATATTGTATATAATTAGTAAATTGTTAACCATTCAGTAATGAGTTTCGGCCATTGAGAAATCCAGGAAACTGTGAGTCCATACAAATAATAAATAAATGAGGGAATAAGAGACGATTTTATCTACAGATAAGGCTGCATATGGACTGGTAAATGGAGAGGGCATGCTGGAATTCAAATATTATCATTTTTCATCCATCATGAAGTTTTATTTGAGTAATAATTATCAAAGGATGCTAAATTTTAATGAGTGGATATTTTAATGATCTCAAAGAGTATTCCCATGAATTGCTTAGAATTTATAAGGGAGAAAACAGTAAATGCACAGTTGAGAAACTGGATAACCCTTGGAGTGACTGATATTAGGGTAACCAATGGGGAAGATGGCCATCCTGAGCCTTTGGAAATAATACCCAGATTTATCATTTCAGCTGTTGATTTGGAATAGAAATGAAAGAAAGTGTTATGGTTTGTATGGTTTGGAGGAGAAATGCTCTGGGGGGTGGGCACAGCCTTAATCTAATCAGTGAACTGATCCCTGATGGGATTAACTCAGTGGGGGCTGGAAGTAGGTGGGGTGTGGCTGGAGGAAGTGGTTCATTGGTGGCGTGGCTTGGGATCTATATTTGTATCTGGTGAATGGAGTCTCTCTCTGCTTCCTGAACTTCATGAGAGCTGCTTCTCTCTGATACACTTTTTTGCCATGATGTTCTGCCTGACCTTGAACCCTGAGGAATAGAGCCTGCTGTCTGTGGACTGAGACCTCTGAAACCATGAGCCCCCAAATAAACATTTCCTACTCTATGATTGTTCTGGTTGGATCTTTTAATCACAGAGGTGAGAAAGCTGACTAAAACAAAAGGTTATCAAGAGACAGGTCTCAGCAGCAGAAGAAAAATATGATCAATGGGTTTGTTTGTTGATTTATTTTTTAAAAGCTCACCCTAGTAATCAGGAAAATGCAATCCAAGCAAGGTGGCATTGATTTTTCTAAGACTCATTTAAATTTTTCTTAGAGTCAAATTGATTAAATTATTAAATTTCTCATTCTACTTTCATTTTGCAAGGGCAAAGGAGAGAAGGAGGAACTTCAAACTTCCATACTGTTTGCATGATTGTAACCTGCTAAATAATTTTAGAGGGCAAAGTTAGTGTAATTTATGTTAAATATCCTGGCTCTTGATCTGAGTAATAGGAGTTGATCCTAGAATACCGCACTGATCATATACAGTGGTTCCAGTGTTGCTTCTGATAGGAAGCAGTTGACAGCTGAGTCAGTCATCTGTTGTTACTTATTAAATTTCCACAAACTTAGGAGCTTAAAACAATACATATTTAGCATCTCAATTTTCATGGCTGGAAATCTAGGTGTAGGTCCTCTGGGTCCTCCACTTCAGGATCTCTCAGGGCTGCCATCAAGGTATTGGCCAGGACTCAGGACTCATCTTCGATGCTGATAGGGAGGGATATACTTACAAATTCACATGGTTTTGGCAGGATTTGGTTGCTTGTAGACAGTGAGGCAGAGGCTGCTCTTAGTTTCTTGCCACATGGACCTTTCTATAAACTAGCAAGTGAGGATCTGCTAACAAGAGGCAAGTTCTGATCTTTTGCAACCTGGTCTCAGAAGTGACATCTCATTGTCTTTGCTTTATTGATTAGAAGCAAGTCACTAAACCAGCCCACACTCGGGGAGGGAATTACAATAGCAGGAAGGTATCACTGGTGGCTATCTTAGAATCTGCACTCCCACCACCACCCCACAAACCAAATGTGCATCAAAAGAACAAAGTTAAATAGATTTTGGTAGCATCACAGCATAGAAATTTCTTCCGTGGTTAATTTTAAAAAATGATGTCAATATATGTATTCCAGACTTGGCCAGATTTTATAAATCTATTGTTTTTTTATAAATATTTTTTTACTTGCTGATGGACCTGTATTTTATTCATTTACATGTGGTGCTGAGAATTGAGCCCATTCTCCATGTGGCAAGAAAGTAAGAGCAGCCTCTCAAATGTGCCTCACACATGTGAGGCAAGTGCTCTACCACTGAGCCACAACCCCAGCCCTCTAAATCTATTGTTAGCTGAATAAAGCAAGCAAAGTATTTTGCAAACAATGCACACATTGTGACACCATTTGTGTGGAAACAAAAGAGTTTTCTGAATGAACCATGTTTATGTGCACATATATATGCATTTAATGCAAAGGAGAAAGATTGGGAGGAGACCTGTCCACTACTTTGATCCCAGTTACCCCTAGAAGGAGATGTGGATTTCCACTAGAGGTGGGAAATGATGAGCACCTTTCTCATTCTATTCTTCATATGGATTATTTTTTTAAATAGTGGAAATATGTTTGTGTACTATATTTTTTATTCTAAAAACAACTGAAACTGGGAAGGTGGGACTTGGATCCAACAGTGTTAGCTTTCAAAAGTATCACCTGCTATCCATAAATGTGTCCTGACAGTGCCCATTCATTGTGCAGATGCTACAGGTTTGCTTGGTCTTCTGTCTCAGCTTTATCTCAGATGTTTCCAACTAGATTTGGAGCAAGGAGACCAATAAGGGCTCTGTTGTCTCAGACTTGGGCTGCAGGGAGCTGGCAGCTGGATACTATCGAACACCCCCCTTTCCCAGACACACAAGAAGAACCACAGTAGCCACCCAGAGTGAATCTTGTGCTGTGGGGCACTTCTGGGAGGCCACAGGAAGGGATGTGGGACAAATGGTCCTTTTTGTGGTGTGTCTTTTTGTTAGTTTCGTGACCTACTTTATCATCAGAAGATGAGCCCAGATTCCCACAGTGGAGGCGTACTTCAAGAGCCACTGCCCGCTGGTGACTTCGGGTGGGCTGCCTCCTCCCTCTGTGTTCTGCAGAATGGTGATGATTGTCATATCACTGTTATAGGTTGGCTGCAAGGATTAAATGAGCTGATACAAATGAAGTACTTGGCTTAGTGCCCAGCACACAGTAAGCACTTCAGGAAGATTAGCAGCTGCTGCTGAAGTTCATGTTGTCTCTCTATCCAGGGAGGTTGGTGTTTACTCAAACCTTGCCAACTTCCCGTTCCCAGATATGTGCTACATACTTGATGTCCATTATCTTGTTGAATCTACCCACTTTGGTAGCTACTCTTAATCTTCCCAGTTTACAGACAGGAACTCTGAGGCTCAGAGAGGTTCAGTTGCCTGCCCAAGTTCACGAACTGGGAAATGATGCTGCTGACATTTGTACTTGGATCTAAGTGTCTCTGAAGCCATACCCTGTTGTTCCTAGTCCTTGACACCACATCACTTTGCTCTGAGACCAGAGTTTCTACTGTTGCAATCATGGTAGGCAGAGCCCGTTTGTATTACAGCACTTTTGTGTGGGTGTGTGGTGCTGGGAATTGAACCCAAGGCCTTGTGCATGTGAGGCAAGCACTCTACCAACTGAGCTCTATCCCCAGCCCCGTGTCACAGGGCTCCTTCAGCTCCATGGCAGGCAATGCCTGCTAGAACTGCTAGGTTGTCCACTCTTAGAATTGTAGTGGGCTAGATCTGTTTGGGTTACAGTTCCTCTTGGTTTCAAAGTCAGCAACACCTGCTAGGGTTGCAGCTTAGTAGACCACAGTAGTTCTTTTCTAGGGTCTTGTCTCATGAACTTGAGGAATTAAAGCCATGGACAACAGAGAACGAGTGCAAAAGAGTGGTATTTATTCAAGTGAGAAGAATTCCTTATTTCATTCCTTCCTTCAAATTTGTGTCCTGAAACAAAGCTTTAGACTCAGAATTACAAAAAGCAGTCAAGGACAGTCACTGAGCGAAAGGGATCCTCATAGCAGGTTGCCAGGCAAGTGTCCTACTCCAGGGTTTATGTGGTTGCCGGGAAGGGGCACTGCTCAACATTTATGTTAAACAGGTATTAGGAAAATGCCAAGGCTATTGGTCAGGAATGAGACATTTTGATTGTTTGTGCCCCTTAGTGGTTGAGTTTGAAATTGTCCATACTCTTTACTCAGGTCTGTCCTATTTTTTCTTTCGCTTACCTGTCTGGCACAAAGGAGCTTTTTTTTTTTTTTGCCTTTCTAGGATAAAGGAGTCAGTTGGGATGTTTATAATGTTTCTGCAAAGCAATCCATTTTTTGGAGCAGACTGTACTTTCCATCTTACGGAGAGAAGCCTCTTTGCAATCTCACCCCTTTAATTGTCTGCTTATTTTTTTTGTTAATCTGACTAGCCTACCTATTCATCAAGATGTTGGGAAAGCACCATGAGGCATTAGAGGACTTGGGAATAAGCAGAGCACTTGGGATGGAACTCACTGGGGAGTGCTGTTGTAAAGGTATGACAGAAACACAAAGAAAAAGAGATGCATGAGTAGTGTGGCAAACTGTGCTCAGCCTCCTCAGAAACCAACCAGTCGAGGAAATCACACGATACATAAAGAGAAATTGGATTTGACTTACACAATGAACTCACTTCATGAGTGTGTAGTTGTATAAATTCTTTGTGCTCAACAAAGAACACTCATTCTTGTCACACAGGTAGAATAACTACAGAGATTCACCAAGACCTCCTTTTCCTCTGGTGGTGCACCTAGGGGCCCTGCACCAGAGCTACAGGACTGCAGGAGAATCATTCAGAAATAACTTTCTGGAGTGCCCAGAGTGTTCCATGTGAATTTCTAGATATGTTCACAAACATGTCCTGTTGGGTAGTAATAAAAAATGGAAATACCATTGAGAAGAATGGTATTTCTGAAAATGGAAATACCCATGAGAGCCCCAAGTTGGACAGGTGACACTGAAGGGGACCATTTGCAATGCAGGGCACTGACATGGAGACCACTGGGCCTGAGCTGAGGCTCAGCAGCTCTTTTCTTCTGATGTACCTGGCCTTTTCCAGAGTCAGGGGTTTAATGAGGGGATTAGGAGGAAAAAGAGTCTTGAAGTAATTTTTCCAGGTTCCATTCCTTCCTTCAAATTTGTGTCTTGAAACAAAGCTTCAGACTAAGAATTATGAAAAGTAGTCAAGGACAGATGTTAATGAGGATGTGCAGAAACTTAAACCCTCTTTCCTTGCTGGTGGGAATGTATAATGGTGTAGCAGCTTTGGAAAGCAGTTTGGCAGTCCCTCATGATCTTAAACTCACTATGTGACCCAGCAATTCTCTTATAAGTATCTACCCATGACAACTAAAAACACATGTCCATCTAAAAACTTGTACATGAATTTCCTCTGCAGCATCACTCATAAGTACAAACAAATGCCCATCTGCTGATAAACAGATAAAAAGGTATTGTACCCATACAATGTATAAGACAGGATGAAATACTGATACATATTTAAAAATGGGTGAACCTTGGAAACATTATGCTAAGTGAAAGAAGCCCATCCCAAAATGCAACACATTCTGTAATTCTATATAGGGAAAATGTTCAGAACAGAAAAAATCCACAGAGATCGAAAGTAGATTGGTGGTTGCCTAGGATTTGGGGTGGGTGGTATGGAAGTGACTGATAATGAGTACTCTGTATGGGGCTTCTCTGTGGGGTAATGGAAATGTTGTAGAATTAGATTATGGTGACGGCTAGACAACTCTGAATACATTAAAAACCACTGAATTGTTCACTTTGGGCAAACTTTTATGGTATGTGAATTAAAACTCAATAAAGATAATACAAAAAAACAGAAGTTTCATTTCAGGATGCTCTACTTTTACAAACTGGGTGAAGGAATATCTGAAATTTGCTATGTCCCATGTACAAGTGTGGGTACCTGGGGGAGAAGACCTCCAGGGGGGAAATCAGTGAAGGTTGATGGCCATGGAATGTGCGTTAAAAATGAAATCAACCTGCTCCTACTAGAAGAAAATGTAGGCCCAACTCTCCATCATGTCAGCTTAGGAACTGACTTCCTCAAGGAGATTCCTAAAGTGCAAGAAGTAAAAAACAAACAAACAAACAAAAACAAAACAAATGGGATGGTATCAAACTAAAAAGCTTCTTCACAGCAAAAGGAAACAAATCACGAATGTAAAGAGAGAGCTTAGAGAATGGGAGAAAATCTTTGCCACGTGCACCTCAGATAAAGCATTAATTTCAGGTTATACAAAGAACTCAGAAAAACTTAACATCAGAATAAAACAACCCAATCAATAAATGGGCAAAGGAACTAAGAACTGAATAGACATTTCACAGAAGAAGAAATATAATTGATCAACAAATATATGAAAAAAAATTGCAACATCTCTAGCAATTACAGAATAAAGATCAAAACTACACTGTGATTTCATTTCACTCCAGTAAGTATGACAAACATCAAGAATAAAGTAACAATAAATGTTGGCAAGGGTGTGGGGGGAAAGGCACATTCATACATTGCTTGTGGGACTACAAATTGGTACAACCACTATGGATAGCAGTATGGATATTACTCAGAAAACTTGAAATGAGACGACAATTTGACCCCATCATCCCACTGCAAGGTTTATAAAGCAAAGGACTTAAAATGAGCATACTATAGTGACACAGCCATATCAATGTTTATAGCAGCTCAATTCACAATAATTAAGCTATGGAACCAATCTAAGTGCCCTTAAACAGATGAATGGATAAAGAAAATGTTGTATATACATATTACTCAGCCACAAAAAGTAATGAAATGATGGCATTTGCTGGTAAATGAATGGAACTGGAGACTATCAAGCTAAGTGAAATAAGACAATCCCAAAAAAACAAATGTTGAATGTTCTCTCTGGTATGTGATGTTAACACACAATAAGGGGAGAGGGATGGAAGAATAGAAGTTCATTGTATTAGACAAAGGGAATTGAAGGGAAAGGAGGAGAGACAGGTATAGGAAAGACAATAGAATGAATTGAACATAACTTTTCTATATTCATGTATGAATACACTACCACTGAGACTCTACATCATGTTCAACCACAAGAACGGGATCCTAATCAGGATGTTGTACTCCAAGTATGCATAATATGTCAAAATATACTCTACTGTCAATGTATATCTAAAAAGAACAAATAAAGTAAAAATAAACAATGAAGGTGACTAAGGCACACAAGGAACAATGATATTCTACATGAGAGGAACCATGTGAGCAAATCTTCAGAAGTGAAAAGGCATGAATGGAAAACATTGACCAACCCCGCCCTCCATCATTCATTGAATTAAATAAAGAAAACATATTGCATTTTAAAGCCACACTTAACCAAAACACTCATAGATGGACTATCTTTTAGCTGATTTTATATTGGAAGTCAAAGGACAAAATCCAAGAGACTTAACAGCAATTTACTTTGTAAGAAATGCTGGCAGGTGATCTTTACTCTTTCAAGGAAACTGTATCTATAAAGACTTCCATTAAGAAATTTAAAATGGACCTGCACTTGCTAGTAACACTTTTAAAACTTCAACTGCAGAAAAACAATTTAATATCAGCACATACATTTCTGGTAATCATCTGACTGAAAGAAAGATGTCTTCCTCTTTGGTTAGATATCTGATTCAGGGCGGTCACAGGCCAGAAAAGCTCAGCCCCATAAGGAGGCACCATGGCACTTCTCATGGAAGACATTTGCCCTCAAAAATGAACCTACACAGGGCAGGTAGCTGAGTGGTGATGGGTTATTTGTTTGCTTTTATGTTTTTGTGTATTGGGGAGTGACCTCAGGGCCACTCAACCACTGAGCCACATCCCCAGCCCCATTTTGTATTTTATCTAGAGACAGGGTCTCCCTGAGTTGCCTAGGGTCTTTCTAAGTTGCTGAGGCTGGCTTTGAACTTGCAATCCTCCTGCCTCAGCCTCCCAAGCTGCTGGGATTACAGGTGTGCACCACTGAAAAACTTAAGTGGAAACAATTCATTCTAAGTCCAGGGCAGGACAGCAGTCCTAGTATAGGAAGATATGTCAATAGGTTTGTGGGTCTTTCTCCTCCAAAGATGTCTCAGAAAGCTGAATATCCTATTCATTTTCTACTTTTTGAGTCTGTGCTCAAAAATTCTAGGATGCTTTATGTTGATCAACTAAACGCCTTTAATTAAGGAATGGGAAGTTTTAAAATCTCATTGCTTTCTTACCTTTCCATAGAACTGCAGAAAGCTCAGTAGGTAAAGATGAGTCCTGCCCCTTCAGAGGCTAAATCAAGAGAGAATGGGGTCATTATTTTAAATTTTAAGAAGCTTGCAGGAACTGAAATCTAAGCTAATGATGATAATCTAATATTTAACGACGATAAACTTCAAACCTGCAGATCCTTCAAACCTGTGCAAACAGAAGAGTTTGTGGGTGCTCAGGTGCCCAGACAAAGGCAGAATCAAGGGAGCGGGGGCACTCAGTAGACAAAGGCTGGGGACAGTCATAATGCCTCTCTCTGTCGTTCTTTGTGAGAGTAGAGATTTTAGTTTCTCTGGTCAGAGGTAGGGGCCAGGAAGGTATTTCAGGAAATTCTTGACCAGCCAAGAATTTGAAAAGGAATAAGAGGCACTATAGAGTTAAGCTGATGCCTGAGTTCTGCTTAGGGAACCAACCATCCTATGCCCCTCCCACAGAAAACAGAGAGGGGGACTCAGGGAGGAGACAATAGAGATTGACTCAGGTTTTGGATACTTATCTAGAATTTTGATATTAGAAAATGATATTTAAATTTGAGTGTAATGTAAGTTTGGGTACTATGGATTTCTTTTGTATAGCCCACACGTGTATATACAGATATGGAGGTTGTGCTCATAGGTGTGTGGGTGTCTGTGTCTGTGGGCGAGTGTGTGGGTGGGAGTTAGACATCTGGGCGTGAGCATATCACATAATGCATGTGGATGGGTGTGTGAGCACACAGGTGTGTGTGGTCATGTGTGTGTTGGCATGTGCATAGGTATTTGCAGGTATGTGTAGGCATGTGTGCATACATGTTGCAAATGTATCTGTCAGAGTGTGTGTGTGTGTATGTGTGTGTGCATGCGTGCACGCATGCGTGTACACATAAGGGTCATAGAGCATGGTATACCTTTACTGTTCAATTTGCTCAAGTCACAGTCTTGCCTGATGCCCTGCATTGGTGCTTCTCTGTGATTACCATCATGACTCGAGGTACTACCACTTACAGTGGTAAATCCCATTGCTTTCACACATGCTCTCTGAACTTTGTCACAGGCTCTGGATGAGGTTTGGCTGTAGTAATTCTAACTCACAGCTAAGGGGCAGGAGGTCTATGGTCCCCTCGAGCCACCAAAGCCTTGCTTCCTTCTCGGAACCAGGACCCAAGGATAAATGACTTTATTGAGATCATTTGTGGAGGAGGAGAGAAGAGGATCTTGAAGTGGGGGGGGGTTACCCTGGCTGGAAACTAGTGGCCAAGCAACCTTGCTTTGTTTTTTCTCTTCCAGGCCTGAGTTGCCTAGCTGGGCGGTGGGTTTGAAAGTGAGCTGTTCACCAGTAACTCAGCAGCCCCAGTGCATGGAAGAAAGAGAAGAAGGATGGGGGTGGGGAGTAGAGTCCTTCTCCATCAAGCCAGAGAAAGATGATTTTCTCCTGCTCCAGCAGACAGGTTCCTGGGGCTATCTGAGAAGGGGGCCTCCAGGCTGCTGATCTGAAATGCTTCCAAATGGATATCATGCTTCAAAGAGTCGGCCCCTGGGCAGAACCTGAACCCTACTGAGGAAAGGGACAAGAAGGGTGGAATTCAGGCCTTGCTCCCCATCCCCCAAGCCCGGGAGGGTTTGTTTAACCCCTCAGGGGTGCTGTGTGCCTTCCTGGTCGAGGTGGTTTGTGGCTTAGTGAAGCGATATTTATAGAGTGCTCTGTGATTCTTGGGCGAACATTCGTTTTATAAATGAATGATCAAATTTATTAGCAATGAGTAACTAACCCGTCTACATTTATTTTGTTGATAATACAAATTTACAAGGTTTTAATTGCCAGTTTTAAAACCCCCAAAACCCATACATAAATACATGGGTAATAAAATATCTTCTCACTGTGCCCTTGACTTCTGTCGTTACATGAGGGCTCACGGGAAGGTCGAAGGAGGTTTCGGATGGAATCACAAAACTTAACACACAGGGACTCAGGGCCAGAAGCAGTCTAATTCAAATCTGGCTGGTGGTAATTTCATGGGTTTTTAAAAAAAATGCTACTACTGATGATAATTATTAATCGTTTGCTTTATAATATATTCTCCTTTTATTCATATTGTTATCTCATTTACTGACTTCTGATCTTGCTGCTCCCTGTGAGGTTCCCCAGACCATAGGATCACCTGGGAGCTTAATAAGATGGCAGGTCTCAGGCCTGTGGAGACTGAGCCTTCAATGAAAGTAATGTCATTCCCAGGCGATTCGTGTGCACATCAAGTTTTCCATCTGATGCATTCAGAGGTAGTTTATTCTTCTCCCATTTCACAGTCAAAGAGACTGAGCCCCAGAGAAGTTCATTATCCTGCCCATGGACACAAGTCAAGCTGTATTTGGATCCGGTCTGTTGTAGTCAAAGCGTTCAACCAAAAGCCAGATGCTGCAGGTGCATGGAGTCCACCACAAGAGTCCAGAAGCATGGACTTGTGAGGACAGTGATGACAGTCCTGGGCCCCCAAAGTAGTGACTTCACTGGGCTCTGGTCCAGGAATTGTATACTCAGCTGTTTGTACCTTCATCCTTTGGACCTGGTGTGGGGGAGACTCATGACGTCCTATCTCTACACCACACACCTCAGAGAGACCAAGGGATGCCTTGAAGTTGTGATTAATCGTGGTCTCATAATGTCTTCCTTTTATGGTTGAAATAATGGTCTGTTTACTGCTAAGGAAGAGAATCACCTATTAGATTTGTGCTCTGAGTCCCAGAAAGTAAGAAAATGTCTGAAGCCAAAGTAAAGTAATAACTTGAGCATCCTTGTTACTAGCAACAAATATTTGGTGAGTATCTACAACATGCCAAGCATTGTCCTAAAGGCTGAAAATAGAATGGGGGTACAAAATGAAGCCCCTGTTCACAAAGAGGAAGAAAGTCTAACAAGTAAAGATGATTTCAACCATCCCCAAATTTCAAAGGAAATTAGCTCAAATCTTGACCTACAGTATTGAATTGATTGATGCCAATGTCAAAAGGAGCAGGGCTCATGCAAATTACACAAACTACCTACCTCCCTATTTCTCTCTCTATGGTGGTCTTAACCTGTTCTCACTCTGAAGGCCACCTACTTTTTCCAATACATGCACAAGAGATCTCTATTTGTCAAACTGAGCATTTTTTATGTCATGGCCAATTTCTAAGTGTGAAGAGAAAGAAGGGACCTTCAGACAGGGGGAACCTAGATTGTTGGGCATCTCTTCTAAAGGCCCCCTTCCAGCATCACACTCAGCAAAAACCAGTTTTCTCATGTATCAAGTGGGTGGGTAAGTAGTAACATCTCTACTAATGCAAAGGAATGTGTGATTTAGGCTACCCGAAAATATATAGTGTTTTAACAGGTAAATTGGCCTATATTCCTACCTCTCTCCTTTTTCTGAACTCTTTGGTAGAACTTTTTAAAACTAGTATCCACCCCCCCTCCTTTTTTTTTACTTTGTTGAAATTACTGAGTATCTTCTGAGACCAGGGCCTTCTAAATTTATGATCTGCCATCTGGAACTTTCCTCTAAGAGGAAAAGTTCCTGCACCTTCCATCGAGGGCCATTTTCAAAGGGGCCAGGGGGAAGGGAGACAGACTCTTCTAGTGGAACCACAAACAATGGAATTTCCATGAGCCAAACCTCATCCAAGGCTCTGTAAACTACTCCTGGAGGCTCCCCGAGGAGGGGGACAGACAGACAAAAACTCTGCACAATTGCCCTTTGTTTCTAATTTTATTAGAAATTATTATGGAATTATTGAATGAACAGGAATTAAGGGATATGGTTTCATCTTTCTGGGTGTCCCCTTAATAGATTTCTGCATCCTTGCCCAACCCAGGCCACCCAATAAACAAGGCTTAGATTCTAACTGGCTCTGTTTTCTTTCTTTTCTTCTTCTTTTGTAATGGATTCAAGCAAGATTATGGAGCTGCCTTCAGTTTCAGTTGCTGAACTAAAAAGTGGGCAACTCTAATGGGATACCTGCCCTCAAGATGTCTTGAATAAGACCACTGATGACAAATAACCAACTCAGACATTAAGGTGGGCCAGCATCCCCAAGGTGGAAACTCAGACATTCTGTGTACCTTTATACAAAGGCTTTATCCTGAATGCAAGTTTCCTGGGGAAGGGCATTTTTTTTTCCTGGTGAGACACATTTCCTAAAAGGTGTCTATGCATATGACTTAGAATTTCTTACTGTACAGAATGAAGGGATTTTTTAAAAAATCGTTTTCTTTTTTCTATTCTAAATAGAGATTCCCACACATTGGCTAAGAGGCATAAAACCAAAGCAAAATAAAACAAACACCAAAAAACTCAACATAACATTGCAAAATATGTATACCTAGAAATGGCCAGGGTACTGTTTCCATGGGTATTGTCTATTTTATTGAGCATTGTATCCTTCACATGTGGAGAACCCCCGAGTAAGCCAAAGTCCCAGAGAAAGGGGAAAGTCAGTGATTGGGGCCTCGGGCTGCTACAGAAGAAGGAGACTGAGTGAGTAATTCAAGACTTCAACAGGGCATTTTGGTTGTTACCTGCAGAATCAGAATTGAGCTGAGGCAGTCACAGGGTAAATAAGAAAATGTGCAAAAGCCCTAAGTGGTGTCAGAAGCTGGTTGTTTTCTGAGAATAGCAAGGTCAGTGCAGCTACAATTGCTGGCAGCAATTGTAGACCATCAGCAAGTCACCCATGTGATCTGTCTCAGCATCAGCCCTTGTTGGTTGCTTGAGGAACCACCTTAGGGACTGGTGTGGAAGCAGAGTAGCACATAAGAAGTTTTCTGAATAGTTGAGACCAAAGATGCCCAGGCCATAATAGTGGAACTGAAGAGAAGCAATTCAAAATGTATTTGGGGTATTATAGTTAGTAGGATTTGTTGATTGATGAGATGCTAGATGATGAGTCAAGGATGCTGCTGGGTTTTTAGTTTGAGGTCTTAGGTGAACATGTGGATCAGTTAACTAAGATGAACTAAGTAAGATAGCAGGAGAAACTGCCCTGAGCTGAGGATGGAGGAAGATGAAGCCCATGCTGGGAATTTGCTATCCCTGCCCTAGCAGATGTAGGACAGTGCCCGGATCTAGAACTTGGTGTGTTAGTGAATTTTGCATCAAGGCTTTCTCTTGCCACACATTATTCTAGACCCTGTCAGGGTGTATTGAGAGACTCATTAACAAAAGCTAATTGAAAGATTTCCTTCAGGTTTTAGTATAAGCATCAGAGTCTTGGGTTTGTTTCAGAGGGTAAGTATGCGGTGTGTGGTGATGATACCACCATCCCTGGGTGGGAAGGCTCAGGCCCACTCGAACAACTTTCAGTAGAAAGGAATAACCGTGAGAATTCTCAACCATGGGATAAAAATTCTATCCACAAATCTTTTTTACTATTTTAATACTTGACTAAAAGGAGTCATGGGTTTAGCACTTTGAAGGTTTTAGCTTTGGACTGCTAAGGCTGAGACTCTTTGAATGGGAAGAGGACCTCAGTTCCAGAGTTCATTACCAATAGCACTAGGTCCAATGCCAAGCGCCGTGTGTCATTGGCCGGCCACACCATACCGAGAATGCCCATTACAAACATGTCTTTATTGCATTTTTATCTTTTTAAAGCAGCAACATTTTTTTGGCAGCTGGAACGGCCTTCTCTGGATCCAGTTAGTGGCTATAAAGGAGGCTCAGGTTTCTGGCAGTCAATCAGAACACAGGTGGAGGCGGCCTGTGGACCCCAACAGCCTCTTGGCCTAGGCTAAATAGGGATTTAGTGGACCTCCTTGGGATTTGTCAGGGAAAAAAAAAATCACATTTCCAGTGGGAAGAAAGTAAATTCAGAATCCAGGAAGGGAGAGGCAGCTTATAATAATAGTCTCTTACCTCTGTGCTGGGATTTACATTTCACAAAGTATATCCATTATTCAATGTGCTTCTCTGACTCCCTAACCCCCCACCCCTCCCACCGCCCCATATCCTGTGAATTAGACATTATTATCCTCATTTTGCAGATTTGGAAACCAAGGCTTACAAAGCAAAGTTGATTGACCAGAGACACAGACTAATAAATGGAACTTCAGTGCAGGTCTGATTGCAAGTCTAACCTTCAAAGGCAAGCTTCAAGGGAAGTAGAAAGGAATTAAAATTTATTGCATTTTATCTTGTGCCAAGGCACAGTGCAGGGCTGAGGGGCAGAAAGGAGAATTAAATATTGCTGACAACCTCATTTGTCATATCTGGCACCCCTCGAGAGAAGGCATGAGGTTTCAGACAAACAAACAAACAGATACATATAAACCCATGTCACAGGGATTGAAATGGAGCTGGAATTTACATGTGGCCTCCATATCTCAATGTGTTCGGTGAAAATGTGGGAATGATTTAGAGCAAGGGTCAGCAAACTATGGCCCACAGGCCAAACCTGGTCTGCCACCTATTTCTGTAAAATATAGCTCAATGGAGCCACCATGTTTGTTCATTTATGTATTGTCCACAGGGCTGACTAGGTTGAGATAGAGACTGAGGCACCCATGAAGCCTAAAATATTTGCTTTATTGACCTTTAGAGAAAAATGCCCCGACCCCTGATTTTGAGACGATTTCTCATGTTGACTGGGAACATGGGTTTGTTCTTCAAGGTTTTTAAAAGTAGGAAGTGTAGTGAAGCTAAATTACAAATGACTACAGATCTTTATTTAGTACATAAAGTCCTTGGAAAAGATCCCTGAGGTCCTTAGAGATGGTGAAGGTAGAATTGTTGAGCCATGGCATAAATGTTGATGAATAAAGTAGGGAGAATTTTATCTGCAAGGTATTTATTAGAGTCACCTATTATGATGGATAATGGGGCAGAAGGTTGTGTGGTTTAGGGCTGGTTAACTAGAAACGATGCTCTTTTTCTGGCTCATATCACAGTCCACCTGGGGGCAGCACTGCGATCCATGAAGTCATTCAGGGACCCAGGCACCTTCCTGGTGTGGCTTTACCATCTTTCAAAGTCTTGAGACCTCTGCTGGATCCCTTGTATCTAGCCAGCAGTGGAGGGGTGGAGCTGGAGATTTTCGGGGTCATTCCTGTAGCAATAACTTTCTGAGAGCAATATAAGTCACACGTCCTTGCTTATGTGTGAGGGGGCTTGGAAATGCACTTTAGAAACATGCCAAAGATGAAAGAAACAAGGTCTTAGCTATACATGTCCCTGTCTCAGGTGTCTTCTCCCTCCTTCTGTGCTTCTTCCCTCCTTTTATTTATCTTTTTAATTTCTTGCTTCTCTGTCTTCCTTCCTTCTTCCTCCCCTCCCTAAATCTTTTCTGATCTGTGTATGGTCTATCTTGTCTGCTCTTTGGTCAAAAAGCCTTCAAGTAATTGCTAAGGTCTGGTCCCTGTTCTGTGATCTCTGTATATAGTTTCAGCTAAATTGATAGAGGAAAAAAAATTTAGGGAAAAAGAATGGAATTTTTCTTTTACCATAGCAGCAACCAAAGAAAGGGAGCTTGGGCACTATGCTGTAAAGCCGAACGCATTGGGAACGTTTGGCTTATGTATGTGTAAATTTAAAGCAGTATTTAATTAAAAAATTGTAAACTCAGGGAACAAAGGATTTTGTTCGGCTCTCCCTCATACAATCCCAGTTTCTAGGAAACAATAACTTGTGATTTATGGGTTCTCTTTTTGCAGAAGTATGGAAGTTATATGTAGTCCATGTTTGAATAAGAAAAAATAAAATTCCCTGATGGGAACTCATTATCTGTCTGGCTAACAGAGGACAAAGGACAAATCCTGGAACATCTTTCTTTGCCATTTTGTATTTATGACACATCCTGTTGGTTAAACATTATTCTCAAGGCAAGCTCTGGAATTTATTATTTTTTTTTTCTCTTCTCATTCTTCATGACTCCATCGTTTTAAAAAAAAATGCTGGGCCAGATGGAAGCTTTCTTCTTTTTTGGGTCATGGGTGGAAAAGATTGTGTGAAATCATGGATGGTTTTATTCTGTGAAGTGCTTTTTAGATTTATATACATATATGTATACACATATATACATATGTGAGAGTTTATATATATTCATTTTGTAGTGCTGAGGGTCAAATCTGGGTCCTCATCCATGCCAAGACATAGTCTACCACGGAGCTCCACCTCTGGTCCCTGAAGCACTTTTAAGAGGAAGATGGTCATATCTCTTTGTTTATGGGCTTGATGTGGCCTATTGGAGCTTATTCTTAAGGAATGTTCTGGTTGGGAATACAGATTGTTTTAAAGGCGCACTCTGCTCCTCTGAGAATCCTTCTTAGTCTCTTGGACATTTCACCATCTGGAATTATTTTTAGTTAAACTGGTCAGTGTTTCTCATCTGTCTGCCCCAGAAAGCCTGCAAATACAGTAAGGGCAGGAGGAGCCATGTCCAGCTGTGCTGTCATTGTCTCCTGCATGCCTGCAGCAGGATTTGGCCTGAACCATTCGCTCTAACCATGAGGGAGAGGAGAAGTGGGTGAAGGAGTGAATGGTGGCAGAGAGTAGATGGCTGGTTCCTTCAAGTCCTTACACCCTGGGTATGTGTGAAATGGACCCTGAGACTTTGTGTCTCCTCTCTCTCGAGAACAGTCACCTCCCATGATTAATTGTGGTCTGTGAATTTGTCATCATTAATCACCCTGTCACATCTCCTCTAGAATGTAGGTGACAAAATGGTGCTCCATTGACTGATTCTGATGAGAACAAAAATCAATCCTGCCTCATTTGTCCCTGGATAAGAAGGGGACAGGACTGTTCATTTGGGGACCTTTAGCTACAATTCAACTCTAGGCTAAGGACATTGGATAAGAAAAAAATTCTGTGGGGAAGGACACATTTTCAAAAAGATATTTTTTAAAAATATATTTGTTCTTCCACATTTTAGTTATGGCATTTCCATTTTAGTAGGAAACAAATCAATGAGAAGTCTGAGAATGAGCATTTCTCCTTGCCCCATCCACCCCAACGCTGGGCTTTATATATATCTACTGATTGGAATCTACCCCACACTGATAAAGCCCCTGGACTCAGACAAGCAATCAAAATCTCTTCTTGTTCCTGTGAAGTAGGAGGCTCTGCTTGTTCATTCCTAAAGACTGCAAGATATGGGTTGCCATCATCATCCATGGTAGAGGCCTCCTGGCTGGAATCCTAGTCCCCAACACCTACCAGCTGTGAGACTTTGGCAAGACTCTTATCCTCTGATATCAGGTTTCTCATTTAGAAAATGGTGATCATGATGGTGGCTCTTCCCAAAGAAGCTCCATCTGACCCAATCCTCATATCTTGTCCTGTGAAAAACTCTTAGATAATGCATTAGGTAATAGTTTGCGAAGTATTAAGCATGACATGAGCACATAGTAGGACCTTAACTCATATTATTGAATGTTGCCATATTTGTTATTATTCTAGTACCATAGAAAGGCTGAGGATGGCTGAATATATAGAGAAGGTTATAGACGAGATTAAAATATCACATAATAGGTCAAACTAGACAGACTAGGATATCATCATTGCATCGAATCTATGTCCTTTACGTATCTCTGACTTTCTGTCCCACTTTACAAAGGGTTTTGCTGAAAATTAGGCAATGTAAAATTTTCTTCTCCTAGTACATCTGAACAATCGTGAACTATGGTATAATAAAAATAAATATTTGGTCTTTGTCCCTGGTTCCTGGCATTGTAGATCATGAATTCCTTGGGATTCCCAAAGGGAGTGCATCTTTTTGCTTTTGTTTCTGTTGTTTGATGCCAGGGATTGAACCCAGGAGTGCTTAACTGATGAATCACATCCCCAGCCCCTTTTATTTTTTTTGTTTTGTTTTGAGACAGGGTCTCACTAAGTTGCTTAGGGCCCTCCAAGTTTCTGAGGCTGGCTTTGAACTTCTGATCCTCCTGCCTCAGCCTCCTGAGCTCTGGGACTACAGGCCTGCACCACCTTGCTGGCAGATGGGTGTGTTTTGTATGCTGATGAATGACTGGTGGCTGGATAGCTTCAGGACAAGAACTGATTGACAGAAAGACTAAACTACCTGATCAGAGTATTGGAACTTTCAGTACCACCAGTCTCCCAACTCTCCAGGGATGGAAGAGGGACCTGGATACTGAGTTCAGTCACCAATGACCAATGATTCCCTTAGTCATGCCCATAGAATGGAGCATGAAGTTTCTAAATGGTGGGTACAGATTGCTGGGCTGGTGAACCCAGTGAGGTACTGGAAGCAGGGCACTCCTGGAAAGTCACAGATGCTCCAACTGGCCCATCCATCTATACCTTGTCCCGTGAAACTCTTCTTCTCTGGTCCTGAGTTTTCTCTTTTATAATAAATGAGTAAATGTAAGTAGGGAGTCTTTTTGAATTCTGTGAGCCATTCAAGTAAGGCTGGGTCTGAATCACTCAGAAGATTGGGTGACCTGGGGCTTGGAATTGGCATCTGGAGTGGGGGTAGTCCTGTGGGTCTGAGCACTTAACGTCTCAGGTATTTGCTAACTGAGAGTAGAGTCAAATTTGAATTGAATTTTCAAATTTATCTTTTAAAATTTTTAAATGTTCTTTTTAGCTAAACATGACACTGAAGTGTATTTTTGACATATTATACATATATGTAGTGTAACTTCCCATTCTTGTGGTTCCACATGATGTGAAGTTACACTGGTCATGTATTCATATATGAACATAGGAAAGTTATATCCCATTCACTCTACTGTCTTTCCTATTCCCATCCCTTTCCCCTTCCTTTCATTCTTTTTTGTCTAATCCAATGAACTTGTATTCTTCCTTCCCCTCACCTTATTTTGTGTTAGCATCCACATGTCAGAACATTCAACCTTTGCTTTTTTGGGATTGGCTATTTCACTTAGCATGATAGTCTCCAATTCCATCCATTTACTGGCAAATGCCCTAATTTCTTTCTTATTTTTGCCTGCATAATATTCTGTTGTGTATATATACCACATTTTCTTTATTCATTCATTAGTTGCAGGGCATCTATGTTGGTTCCACAGCTTAGCTATTGTGAATTGAGCTGCTCTAAACATTGATGCAGTTGTGTCACTGTAGTATGCTGACTTAAAGTCCTTTGGGTGTAAAGTAAGGAGTGGAATAACTGGGTCAAATGGTTTTTCCATTCCAAGCTTTCTGAGGAATCTCCATATTGCTTTCCAATTTGTAGTCCCACCAGCAATGTGTGAGTGTAACCTCCACCACATCCTTGCCAATGTTTATTGTTACTTGTATTCCTAATAATTGCCATTCTGACTGGAATGAGATTGAATCTCAGTGTAGTTTTAAATTGCATTTCTGTAATTGCTAGAGATGTTGAACATTTTTCTTATATTTGTTGACCAATCATATTTCTTCTTCTATGAAGTGCCTGTTCAGTTCCTTTGCCCATTTATTGGCTGGGTTATTTTATTATTATTATTATTATTATTATTTTAGTGTTAAGGTTTTTGAGTTCTTTATGTATCCTGGAGATGAATGCTGTATCTGAGGTGCAGGTGGCAAAGATTTCCTCCCATTCTCTAGACTCCCTTTTCATGCTCTTGATTGTTTCCTTTGCTGTGAAGAAGCTCTTTAGTTCGATACCATCCCATTTATTGATTCTTGATTTTACTTCTTGTGCTTTAGGAATCTAGTTGAGAAAGTCAGGTCCTAAGCTGACATGATGGAGAGTTGGGCTGACTTTTTCTCTAGTGGGCACAGGGTTTCTGGTCTAATGCCTGGGTCCTCAATCCACTCTGAGTTGAGTTTGTGCAGGGTGAGAGATAGGGGTTTAATTTAATTTTGCTACACAAGGATTTCCAGTTTTCCCAGCACCATTTGCTGAAGAGGCTATCTTTTGTCCAATATATGTTTATGGTGCCTTTGTCTAGTATGAGATAACTGTATTTATACTACAGAACTGTAGTAACAAAAACAGCATGATACTGGCATCATAACAGACATGAAGACTAATGGTACAGAATTGAAGACACAAAGATAAACCCACATGAGTGGAATTTTTGAGCACCCAGTTGGTGCCTGTAGAGAATTCTGAAATTGTGTCAGGAGGAACAAATGCCTGTCATTTGATGTCAGAAATGTTTGTTGAAAGTATAAACAGCACACTGCCTGTCATGCTTATTATATCTGATGGTATTATCATATATCTCAGTGATTAGAGTGGCATCCTGTGAAAAGGGGGCAACAGATCTGAATAACGGCTAATGCCCGCACATCTAAAACATAAAGCAGACATTACTAATCAATCAGGCCAATTTTTCTGCCAAGACCAGACACAGTAAAAAAAAAAAACCCCTCAAAACCAAATCCAATCAATAAACGGGCAAAAGAGCTAAACAGACATTTCTCAAAAGAAGATATGCAAATGGCCAACAAATATATCAAAAAATATTCAACATCTCTAGCAATAAGGAAATAAAACTCAAAACTACACTGAGATATAATCTCATTCTAGTGAGAGTGATAATCATTAAGAACACAGATCATAATAAATGCTGGCAAGGATGGGGCAGGAAAGGTACCCTCATCCATTATTGATAGGACTGCATATTAGTAAAACCAATTTGGAAAGTGATGTGTAGACTCCTCAAAAGACTAGAAATGGAACCACTATATGACCCAGCTATTCCACTCCTCAATATTTATCCAAAAGACCTAAAATCAGCATACCTTTGTGATACAGGCACATAAATGTTTATAGCAGAATTCATAATAGCTAAACTATAGAACCAGCCCAGGTGGCCTTCAATAGAAGAATGGATAAATAAAACATGATATGTACACACAATGAAGTTTTACTCAGCCGTAAAGAAGAATAAAATTATGGCTTTTGCCGATAAATGGGTGGAACTGCAAAGTGATTTAAGTCAGACTCAGAAAGTCAAGGACTGAATGTTTTCTCTCATATGCAGAAGTTAGAGGAAAAATAAGATAAAATTGGGTGTTGGAGGGAGAATCCCACAAAATAGAAGGGGGAAGGGAGACCAGTGGAAAAGAGGAAGGAGATAGAGGAGGAGGGATGAGAGACTGGAAAAGGGATGATCTGCCAGATGAAATTGAGCAAATTATGCTATGTGCGTATCTGAATATACCACAGTGAATGTCACCTTTATATTTATATCTATAAAACATCAATTTTTTAAAAAAACTACATAGAAGAAAGCCCAGTAGAGTAGAAGAGGAGAAGGAGGAGGGGAGGGAAATAGGAAATACTAGACACTGAAATGGAACCAATTAAATTTCATGCATGTATGAGTATGTCAAAATGAACCCCACTATTATATATAACTATAATACACTAATAAAATATTTTTTAAAAAATGAACTCAAAGTGGGTTAAAGACTAACCATAAGCACTGAAACTGTAACACTATAGGAAGAAAAAGAGGGGAAGCTCCATGCCTTTGGTCTGGGCAATGACTTTTTTTATAGGAATCCCAAAGTATAGGCAGCAAAAATAAAAATAGATGCACAGGGTTACATCCCATCAAGAAGCTTCGGCACAGCCAAGGATCCAATGGAGTAAAGAAATAACCTATGAAGTAAGAGAAAACATTTACAAATTATACATCAGACAAGGAATTAATATGTAATACTTAAGTAGATTGAGCATCTCAGCTCTTTACTGGGCACAACAAAACTCAAGATTCTTCCTACCTGAAATACAGCTCTCTTCTACACCCACTCTGTTTCTCCTGATCCTGACCCAGTGCCTCTTTTTATACTCCAGGGGTACCTTATCTTAGGAGTGAGTCTCTTCCCTAAGGAGAATTTTGGTAACATTGCTAACATTGTGTATACCCGTGCTGGTGTGGATCTATCTACCTGTGGTCTCCTAATATCCATTCTCCATTTTTACTCTTAAATAAGGACCCTGATTTTTACTCAGCACCTTACCACTTGGTTAAAACAATTGCTTTCCCTAACCTATCTTGTAACTAGATTCAATCAACTAACTGAATGGAGATTTAGACAGAAGTATTGTGCAGAATTTAAGGGAAAAGGGAAAGGTGGTCTTCTTCTGCTCCTTCCTTCATTGTGCTGTCTGGAATGCTAAGGAGATGTCTTGAACTTTGGCATCCATCTTGTATCATGAGGGTCCTGCTCAGCAGTGAGGAAATTGATGGTGCCGACTTGTCTGCCTAGACTCTCTCTGTCCAGTATCTTACTGGTTTGAAAATAAAATGTCTATCTTGTTTAAGCTCTTTTTTTTTCCAGGCTGAACTATGGTAAAAGATGACAGTTCATTATTTTCAAAACTTGCATCCTCAATCCTCTTTCTAGTTTTACTCTAGAGCATCTACAAGATGCATCCCTTTTTATTTCTAAAGTTGAGTAGAGAAAGGCCTCTCCTGAGACTTGACAAACAGCTCTTTTGTCTCAAAGGTTAGAATAGAGGTCCTCTGATGAGACACAGGAGTTCGGGTACTGGTGCAAAACTTGTGCCCTGTGGTAAACCTCTGACCCAGGCCACTTCCAGAAGATAGTAATAGGCAGGGCACTGTAACACCAAGGTCACCCTTATAAAGAAGACAAATGGTGCTGGGGAAGGCAGTGAACCCCAGTATTCCCATGATGGGCTTCTGGGAAAGCCGCAGACAGTTTTGCGGCTGGTATGACAGACATCACCCCAAAGTTGAGGAGTTCACATCAACTGAAGTACACATTTATGAATAATCAAAACATAAAACAGATGTCGGTATCAAAATTCTGAGTGGGTATTTCCAGAATTAAAGTCAAACATGAAAAATAAGTTGACCTAAAGCATACATTCTTTCCTTTTTCAAATATTTTACTGCTTTTTCAAATGGAAATAGGGAACTTTTCTAGGAACTTGCCAGTATTCTGGAGGACCTATCAACATCCGAAGTCACACAGGATTTTGCTGTTGACTCTTTAATCTCATTCAGAGAAACTTTGACTATTTTATGCCTCATTAGAGCTGCAGTCAATTGATTGTTTTTATTTGTCATTGTATAACAGTGATTCAGGTGCCTTCCGGATCTGCTGCATCCTGACATGATCATTTTTTTGTGTGTGAGACTTCATTGTGTGTTTATATGGAAAAACGTATTGCTCTTATTTAAAATTTTATTAATTACAATAATAAATTTGATTAATAATGATTAATAATGATATGAATAATAATAGGAAATACTTTTCAATCTGAATAAATGCAAAGTCTTTCTTTTCTAGCACCTCTCAAATACAAATTCACCATGCCCTCTACCACAAATAATTTCTATACCTCTCAATACCTTTTGCATAATTCAAAAATTAAATATGTACATTTAAAAAACTTTAAAACAGTAAGAAGAGGGATGATGAAGAAAATAGAATGACCCCAGATCCTATTAAGTACAGAGAACCACAGTTCATACCTGGCACCCATCACCCTAGGCGTGTGTTACCTGATGCCTTTGCTTGATGCTTTGCTTCTAGCCTCTTTGAGGGCAGGAACTTTCTTTCTCTGGTTTATCCCTACTTCCTGCGAGGCCTGGATGGGTGTCTGGCACATACATATTCAAATACTTGGTTTTGGATTTACAATTTCACATTGTACATGCCTCTGGACATCTTTTCACGTCAATAAGTGTAAATTTACATAATTTATAAGTGGCACATATTTTATTAAATATTAAGTTTTGCTGTGTATACTACATGAGTGTGTTGTATCTTCTTAGAACCTCTCCTCATGAGTGCAGTTATTAGGTCACAGATCACACACACTCAGAAGTCTGATAGAAGTTTGACATCAACTGCCCTCTCGAAAGTCTTTACTGATTTTCATTTTCACCATGAATTCAAGAGAAGGCTCATGGCTTCTCATTCTCCCTACCTGGATAGTGACAATGTTGTTGTCCATTTTGTGGCTAAAATATTATCTCAATGTTGGTTTGAGTTTTTTTGTTTTTTTGAGTTTTTTTGGGGGTGGGGGGAGTACTGGGGATTGAACTCAGGGGCACTGGGCCACTGAACCACATCCCCAGCCCCATTTTGTATTTTATTTACAGACAGGGTCTCACTGAGTTACTTAGGCCCTCTCTTTTGCTGAGGCTGGCTTTGAACTCGTGATCCTCATGCCTCAGCCTCCTAAACCACTGAGATTATAGGTGTGTACCATCATACCCAGATTATTAGTTTTAATAGTTTAAATTTGTGTTATGTTTCTATTTCCCTTTCTTGATTTTGAGTATTGAGTTAGTTCTCCTTTGCTTATTGACTGGTTGGCTATAGGCTGATATATTTTTATGGGTTTATAAATAATGGGTTCTAAAGTCATGCATATCTTTCATAGTTTTCTGTTTTTCTATGCTATCAATTTGGTTTACCTTTATTAATCCCTCTATTATATGTCTTTATTTATTTTTATGATTCCTAGATATTTGAGGGAATTCTTATCTTGCTATTTTTACAGTTTCATTTTATTAACAAATGTGTGTGAGGATTGTTAGAGTCTGTAAACAAGTCAGGATGGCGCCTGGCATTTTGCCAGGGGAATGTTAGTCTGTAAACAAGTCTGGATGGCGCCTGGCATATTGCCAGAGGGAGTGGTTTGTGAAGTAACACCAGCAAGCCATTAAGTGTGGAGATTTCTTATTGGTTGACTGATGTATCTAGTTTATGCTAATTAAGATAAGCTGTGTGGAATGTATAAATACTGCTCCTGTCCTGCAATAAACGGCTTCCACTCCTGCTGTATCAATCTACACAAGTTGTTCGTCACCACCACCACCCCCCCCCCCGCCCCCCGTTATTTTGCTGCAGCCAGACTGCGGCAGAGGATGAATTTTTCCCTTATTAGGTTTTGCAATTGCCTATAGAATTTTGGCAGAAATGTTCTTATTTTGTTTTCCATAGGCTTTGTACTTGTGGTATTGATGTTCTCTTTAATTTAGAGATGTAGAGATTCAGTTTTTTAACTTGCATTTGTCGGGCAGGGGTTTGTTGTTGGTATAATTTGTTCTTTTGTATATTTTGTATTTTGTTTCATGTGATAAAAACTGTGACCTGTACTATCTTTCAGTTTTGGAATTTTTAAAATGTAATTTCAAATACTTTAGAAATTATTTTGAGTTCACCAGTGTATATTCTTCATTGGGGGCATAGTATAAACAATAGAAAGAGAAACAGATATATAGATGGATATCTTGGTTTTATATCTATATATGTGAAATGAAACTCTTAATAAGCATAATACATAATATACTAATACTATATATAAATAAATAATACATAGATATATATGCATAATATATGGCCATTAATGATATATAACTGTATAATATATAAAATATAATAATATAATATATAACAATATATATAATATATACAAATATTTATATATATATAACTCTTTATATGTGTGTGTGTATTGAATTAGTATAGCCAAGAGATTTTTCATATAGACTATTGGATTTATATATATAAATACAAATATATATAAACATGATACATACAAATATATATATGAATATGTTTATATATATTTATATGTATAAATATATGTAAATCCAATAGTATATATGAAAATTCTGGATTTATATATAGAAAATTATATATATAAGCACGTATATATAATATAGAGAGAGTGTGTATGAAAAATCTCTTGGTTACACCTTTTCAATCCACATCTGCCTTATCCACTTGTTTTCTGCTTGACCTGACAAATACAAGAGAGATACATTCAAGACACTCTCCCTGTGATATTTTAGTTTTGCCTCCTATTTCCGGCAGTTTGTATTCTGTATGTTTTGATGCCTCAAGGGTGATGTCCTTGACTGTACTTTTAAAAAGATTTTTAACTTGTTCTAATTAGTATACATGACAATGGAATGCATTTTGACACATACATAGATGGAGTACAAATTCTTAGTCTTCTGGTGGTACATGATGCAGAGTTACACAGGTCATGTAATCATACATGCATATAGGTAATAATATCCCATTCATTCCACTATCATTCCTACCCCCATGCTCTCCACTCTGCTTAATCCAAAGTACCTCTGCCACAGTCCGGCTGCAGCAAAATAGCCAGGGGTTGACGAGCAACTTGTGTAGATTGATACAGCAGGAGTAGGAGCCGTTTATTGTAGGACCGGAGGGGTATATATACATTACACACAGCTTATCTTAATTAACATAAACTAGATACAGCAGTCAACCAATAAGGAATCTCCACACTTAATGGCTCGCTGGCCTTACTTCACAAACCACTCCCTCTGCAAAATGCCAGGCGCCATCTTGACTTGTTTACAGACCCTAACATACCTCTATTCTTCTCTAGCCACCCCCCCCCCCTTTTTGTGAATTAGCATCCACATATCAGAGAAGACATTCCATCTTTGGTTCTTTGGGATTGGCTTATTTTATTTAGCATATTCTCCAGCTCTATTCATTTACTACCAAATGCCATAATTTCATTCTTCTTTATGACTGAATAATATTCCATTGTGTATATATACCACATTTTCTTTATCCATTCATCTGTTGAAAGGCACTTAGGTTGATTCCATAGTTTAGCTATTGTGAATTGAGCTGCTATGAACATTGATATGGCTGTGTCTTTGACTAGTATTCTGTCTTGTTCCTGTTCCTGACTTCTCTGGAGCTGGAAAGTCTGTGGTGGCTGATTTTATGACACTCATGCTTGATTTCACATGGGGAACCCAAGAAGCAGCATGTTCAGGTCACCTGCATTCATGCACAATCACGTGGTAAGTGAGTAGGCAGCCTAGAGTGCCCTTCCCTGAGGCTGGTCCTTAGCATTCACATGTCATTTTTTTTCCCATGGCTGATTCTTACTAGAGATCTATCCTGGCCTCTTTTTGTTTCTGAAGCAACTTGTCTGGTCTACACATTTTTTTTTTTGGAGTAATTCTTTATCATGTAAGCACATGGTTTTGTTTATTTTAGTTTCTCAACATCAACTGTTGTCTGCTCTAATTTGGATCTTAGATCTTCCTCAAAGGGCTGTGCTGAAGGCTTGCTCTCTAAGGGGGCACAAATGGGATGTGGTGGGACCTTTAAGAGGTGGGGCCTAGTAGGAGGGCTTTGTGTCATGAGGGTGTACTCTTGAAGGGGATGGGGGAACTGCAGTCCCTCCTTCTCTCTTGTTTTCATTTTCCTGTCCATGAAGTGAGCAGTTTCTGCTCTACCATTTACTCCTACCATGACATGCTGTGCACTCCCATCCTGCCTAAAAGCAATAGTTCCACCCAGTCCTAGAAGCAATCTCTGAAACCGTGATCCAAAGTAAGCTTTTTCTCCTCAGTGTATATCTGAAAGAGTTAAAGTCAACATTCTACAATGACTAAGCCACATGAATACTCAGTTCACAATCGCTAAGCTATGGAACCAACCTAGGTGCCCTTCAATAGATGAATGGATAAAGAAAATGTGGTATATATACACAATGAAGTATTACTCAGCCATAAAGGAGAATGAAATTATGGTCTTTGCTGATAAATTAATGGATCTAGAGACTATCTGCTAAGTGAATAAGCCAATCCCAAAAAAGCAAAGGCAGAATGTTCTCTTTGATATGCAGATGCTGACTGACAATAAGGGGATAGGAGGGAAGAATAAAAGTTTATTGTATTAGACAAAGGGAAATGAAGGGAAGGGAGGGAGGATGGGAATAGGGAAAGCAGTAGAATGAATCAGACATCACTTCCCTATGTTCATGTATGAATACATGACCAGTGTAACTCCACATCCTGTACAACCACAAGCCTGGGATCCTAATTGGAATAAGATACACAACACGCTTGTATAAATATGTCAAAATAGACTCTTTTGTCATCTATAACTAAAAAGAACAAAAAAGTAAGCCTTTTAGCTTCATAAGTTTTGATTATCCAAGTTATTTGTTCTAATAGTAGAAACCTAACTAATTCAATATTGATCACTTTTTCCAAGGCTTATGAGTCCTTTCAATGTGCAAATTCCAGTTAATATATTAAATATGTAATATATACCTAATATACAGAATATTTGTATGTGCATGTGTATGTGTTTTCTTTGCCTCCAAATCTGCCTTTTTTCCTTTAAAACTTTTACATTTATTTGTCCTTTTATGCTGCATTTCACATATTTTTCAAAACCTCTTCCCTATGGCAATAGTTACGCTTCCTGCTTTGATGGAAAGCAAGTTTATGTCCTATAAAAGCATGACTTTTCTCCTCAGTGTCTTTCCCAAGCTATGCCAAGTTATAATTCATCATCTTATATTATTTTATTTATTTAAAGAAATATTATATTCGAAATGACCACATTTTGGCCATTTATTTCATCCATGGACTTAAACATTTATTTGTGAATTCAGGCTTGTCATCATTTATTTTTCATTTTCATTTGAAAGTCTCCTACGGTAATCCCTCTGCCTCTTTATGCTGCTATATTCTTTTACTTCTTTATGGAGAGGGGGAGATAGACTAAGAGACATATCTTTCTTAGGTAGGGAACAGGACCAGTTTTCTCTTTTCCTTCATTATTTTCCTTTTATTTTTTTTCTTTTAATCTTTAGAATGGCAAATAGTCTCTCCATTTTGCCCCACAAGTAATGTTCCCTTCAAATGTGTGAACCCTTCTTTTATGATATGAAATTTGGAGCTATATATTGGTAGTTCATCAGCTTCCCAGAAAAGGTGGCCGGTGCTATGGGTGACCTTGATTCCTTTGATTCATCCCTGGTCTTGCTGAAACTCCTGCACCAGGAAGGCCCTCCCTAAGGAGGGTGGGATTCCCCCCATGGAGTGGGCATTCCAGCCATTTCACATTTTCCCCCCTATGATGTGTGTGGGCTCCTTTATGGAGTTTGAGTTTCAGAGGAAACCTGTAGCTATTAGGCATTTGATTTGGTGTAGTCACGGGCTTTGTTCTCTTCTTAAAATTTCCCTTTGCTGCCAGGCCTTGGTGGAAACTCTTGCAGCTAAGATGTTATTGGCTTCTTCCACCTCACAGACCATTACAGAGTTTACCTACTCCTGTAGCTCCACCCCTGAGGCCTCAGAATTTTTTTATTGGTGCATTATAATCATACATAATGATGGGATTCATGAGGCCACATTCATACATGCACATAACATAATTTGCTCAGTCTCCTTCCCCAGTATCTTTCTTTCCCCTCTCTGCCCCCTCCTCTTAATTTACTGGCTCTATTGAACTCCTGTCTATTATTATTATTAATCAGTGCGTTATATATCTGTATTAAATATATATATATAATATTATATATGTACTTACAGACGCGCGCGCACACACACACACACACATATATATAATTTCTTATGGCATACAAGGACAATAAAATTGGGTAAATTTCAATATTGTTTATAGTGTGAATAAAGGATCTACAGAAGGCACATTGAATAGCTCACCATGAAACCTTTCCCTATTCCCAGTCCCAATCATTCATAGGTTTTTTTTTTTTTCAATTTTCTTGCTTGTTTCTCACCATTCCATTTATTCCTTCCATAAGAAAACTCTGTTCTTATTTCCAGAATCTTTCTTACATTTTGTCCTGGTAGTTTCACACCTAAAAGTTATATTAGAATATGTATAGCATCATATTGGGACCATTTCTACTATTATTGTGAATGAGAATTTCTTTGTTAATTTTTTAAAATATTTTTTTAGTTGTAGATGGACACAATACCTTTGTGTTATTTATTTATTTTTATTTGGTGCTAAGGATTGAACCCAGCGCCTCACCACATAAAAATAACCACATAAAAATAACATAAAGGTATATGCAAAGAATTGAAGTTAAGCTCTTGACTAGGTGAGTGCTCTATTGGTGAGCCATGACCCCAGCCCCTTCTTTGTTAATTTTACTTCTTCTAGTTAAATTGTATGAAGCTTGGGAAAGGGAAATTTTGCAACTTCCTAGAGTATCTTGTACCTCTCCTCCTGTTTTCCTTAGACTCTTTTCCCCCTTCTATAGCATTTACCCTTTTTAGCTTTATTTTTGACTGCCTTGTATTTTGGACATATGCATATTAGACGAAGGATGCTCAAACTGTCTATGGTTAAGGATAAGTTGTTGTTACTTTCATTTCTAATCCATTGTAGGCCCTTACCTTTATAAAGTACATTAAGTATTAAATTTGTAGAAAATTAAGTGTAAACAGGACATAAAATGCAAAACTGAAATTTTCGATTCAACCCATGTAACATTCTTGTGGTTCAAGTTTCTAAATGCTTACCTCCAATTTTCTCATTGTGGATGAGCCTTAAACAACCCACACACCAGGCACAGTCCCTGAAGCCCCTTTTAAGCAGCATCACTAACAGCCCCTCAAGGGTGAAAGATAACCCTCAAGGGTAATCTGCATGTTACCCATAGTGCCTACCTACCACTCCACAAAGAGCATCTGCTGAAACATAACTGTTGACTATATTGGCAACACAATAATAATCCAAGTAGCAAGTGCCTCTGAGGTCAGAACCCTGAAGTTTATTCTTGACCTTCACAACTTCCTTTTGCACAGGAAAAAACGCAGGTGCTATAATTTGGATTTGCAGCCAAGACCCAGAGAAGAGTAGGTCTACACACACGAGGGCTTTTCATCTGTGCTGTTTTATTTGACCCAAGATATTTTCCCTCATATGCTGTTTCATGTCTCTTTGGGGAGTACGGAGCATGGTGTGAAAGACGAGGCAGGATATTAACCGGACCAGGGCCTGGGCCAGGTGTGAGCATTCTGTCTTCTGTCTGTCACTATATTTATCATCTTTCTCTGAGGACCTCTTGAGTGTCCTCTAACTCCCAGTCACACTCCTGCTTTTAAGAAGCTTGCTAAAGTGAAGCCCCTGTAGGAGGTAATACTGCCCCAGAACTAGGAAGTAACAATCAGGCCTGGATATTCTGGTTTTGTCCCCTCCAGGACACTGGTTTACCATCTTGGAGAGAGTGGCTCAGGAAGCATCCCTGTGTAAGATGTTAGCCCAGCGGAGTCCAACATCTTCAGTGGAGAAATCACAAAGATTCTGAGGGGCCTTCCTTACTGGTTGAATGGATGAAGCTCTTTTCCAGGTGTCAGTGATATGCAAAGAATTGAAGTTAAGCTCTTGACTGGTAGGGAAGAAAAATCTGAAGAAAGCCCATGAGCGGGAATGGCAGCCTGTTTAAAGGTCATGGTAGACTTCTAACCAAAGTTCTAGGATGATCCCTGCACTAGAGAAGGAGCATGGTGATAAGTAGGCAGAAAGAGGAGAAGGTGACTTAGAGCAAAAAGGACTACTTCATCGATTATTAATTTATACTGCCACCCTAAGTTGTAGGTATGTGTGCAAAATATTTTATCTGCTGGATCTTGACTTCTTAACATTCCTCTGCTATCCCAGGTAGTAGTCACATTTTTTGTGTATTTTTTCCTTATTTCTCATGATGACATTTGCAGCTTCCTTGCTGATGAAGTTGTTAATATAGACTTTTGATCAGCTTTGTGGTTGGCTTACGTGAGATGCATGGAGGAAAACCTGGCCAAGCGTAGGCATTCAATGGATAGTTTTTCCCCTGCTCCTGGCTTTCCAGGCGATCGAGCTCTGTGGGCAAAGGCTGTCAATGAATGTCAAGTTGAGCTCCTGTTGACACAGAGATGAGAAAGCAAAACCCTGAACAGACAAACAGGTGATTTGAGCCCAAGAAGAGTTGACCAAATTGCCCAGAAACAGTATAGAAGAGTTGAGGTTTGGGCAGTTAAAAAATATTGTTAACATTTTTCCTTCTCTTGAGAAGGAAAAGGGACTTTGTTTCTGAGATGCTTCAGGTCAATCTTTTCCAAACCCCTTTAATCCCATATTGTTTGATAAACATTTTGTTGACTTCATGAATGAGCCTGACAAAGGCATTCTCATGTATGTCAACTTTGCTCCCAGAAGGTCATTGGATCTGTTGGAGCCTCAGAAATAATTTAGAAGGATTTGGTGAGCCCGCACCAGGGAAAAGTGTTAACAGATTCAGAGTCTTTTGAAAGCACAACTAGATTGGCAATATTCAGGGTGGCTCTGACTACTTTGGGTCAACTTTTACTCTAGGTTTCATTTCATAGCTGGACATGACCAGGGATTCTCATATAGGGACACTTTTGAACATTTAATGATATCTGGATATATTTTTGGTTATCCCCACCAGGGGGTGGGAGTGCTACTGGCAGGTAGAATGATAAGATACTTAGAATCTTTAGAGTATACTAAATGTCTTACGATAGAGTGACCTGTATCTTTAGTAGTGATGATGCTGAGTGATGATGTGGTAAGGCAGAATATGAGATACTGAATACCTTTGGATACTAAGTGCCATTAGATATTAAATATAATACACAGGACAGTTCCTACAACAAAGCATTATCTGGCCCCACATATCAATAGGACAAAGTTTGAAAAACTCTGTGCTAGACAATTTCCTAAAGAGTGTAGCTCTAGGGAAGTATTCCTTAAAGACTGAGAACTTAACAGTGATCAGCTCAAAGGCCCTTTTTGGACTCAATTTCCTATGTGACGGATGACCCTGGGTCTTTAAAACTATCTCTGTTGCTATGGTTACAGATTTTCAGGCTCCAAGTCATGTGTCTCCACTTCTACCCCCAACCCAGGTGTAAAGCAGGTGCAGGCCAGGTTGTTTTACATCCTATGCTTTGTTTAGATGTTGCCAAGTCTCAGACATTGTCACATCATAGGGCACTTAGGTACTGTATGGCAACAAGGGCAGTGACCTGAGTGGTCCCTATGCTGGGGGTGTGGTGTAAGGCAGACAGGTGGCATAGGCATTGTACATGAGGAGTGTGTAGGCTACCAACAAACAGCTCAGCTCTCTTCCCACCTTTCTTGCTGCCATGTGCTCCACGATCACACCCAGGGATTCTATTATACTGCAGCTCCAGGCCACTGAGGTTTCGCTCTCACAAACCTAAGGAGAGTTCTTGGCTTAGCAGACCAGTTTCATGTGGTCCTTTGGAGGTAGAAGGTAACTTCCAAACCATCCCTGAGATGCATGCTTCATTCAATTCTTCTCTAACTGAACCACTGTGTAAAGCAGCTAGCATAAGGAAGGCTTTTACACCTGCAACTCAGAGCGCTAATCTCCAGAATATATAAAGAACTCAAAAAACTTAACACCAAAAAAACAAACAACCCAATCAATAAGTGGGCTAAGGAACTGATTTGTTAACCATTCATATTATTACAGAAGTAATAATATGAATGGTTAACAAATATATGAAAAAAACATTCAATGTCTCTAGCAATTAGAGAAATGCAAACTAAAACTATATTGAGTTTCCATGTCCTTCCCATCACAATGGCAATTATCAAGAATACAAGTAACAATAAATGTTGGCAAGAATGTTGGGGAAATGTACACTCATGCATTGCAGGTTGGACTGCATATTGGTACAACAACTCTGGGAAACAGTGTGGAGATTCCTCAGAAAACTTTGAATTTGACCCAGTTATCCCACTCCTTGGCATACACCCAAAGGACTTAAAATGAGCATACTACAAGTGACACAGCCATATCAATGTTTACAGTAGCTCCATTCACAATAGCTAAGCTATGGAACCAACCACCGTTTAACAGATGAATGGATAAAGAAAATGTATGGAACTGGAGACTATCATGCTAAATGAAATAAACCAATCACAAAACCCAAAAGCCAAATATTCTCTCTTATATGCAGATGCTAATCACACAATAAGGGGCATGGAGGGAAGAATAGAAGTTCATTGGATTAGACAAAGTGAATGAAGGGAAGGGAAGGGAAGGGGTTGGGACTAGGAAAGACAGTAGAATGAATCAGACATAACTTTCCTCTGTTCGTAATATAAAACTCCACAACATGCACAACCACAAGAATGGGATCCTGATGAGAATAAGTTATACTCTATGTATGTATAATATGTCAAAATACACTCTATTGTCATGTATATCTGAAAAAGACAACAAAAAAATTTTAAAAAGAAATGGCTGAAGACTTAAATCCTAGATAATCAAACTTCAATTACTTATAAAGTAACAACTCCAGTCCAGTGAAATAATTTATTAACTCAGACAATGTTCCATCCAGAGACTTTTTGATCAAGGAGAGGAGTAATATAAGTACATTCATATTATTATCAATAACTACAACACTGGCACTGACCACGGGCCAGATCCTAAGGAGACATCTCAGAGATATCCTTATTGTCACCCCACTCTTCATGATGGGCCTGATATGTCTGTTTTATCAATGAATTTTAATGAATCCTGAGAGATTAGGGATAGAAAAGAATTGAATAGATAATTAAGTAGATATTGATCCTGGATGATCTACAGCATTTTATTAGCTATAAGCATTTATAAGATAACAATTATGATACATTTATTTGAAGCTTTGAGGATGAATGCCATTGAGAAAGAAAAAATTTGGTAACAATTAAGCTATAATTATAACCCCCATGAACCACATATTTTGCATGTAAAAGCTTGGCGTATCTCATCCATCTAGTTACTTCAAAAACTCTGTTTATAGTCCAAGGAAAAAAGAGAGAGGAGATAAAAAAGAGTCATAAAACAAAGATTACAGTAGCCATAGTGGGTGGATGAAATTTTTCCTGTAGAGTTTTTCAATATAATCAACTGATCTTGGGTCCCACAGCCAGTGTTTGCCCTTGAAATTTAACTTACAGGAAATGGAAACATGTTAATAGTCACTATGTAGTCATTGCTATTTCATTAATTACCCTTGTTATTAATTATTATCCACTCTGATGCCGCAGTCTGGCTGGGCACAAATGCCGCAGTCTGGCTGGGCACACAATCACGAGCCACCATACAGCTTGTAGATTCAAACAGCAACTCTTTATTCCCGAACTCACACCAGCACTCTACAAACACGTTCTGGGGAAATCCACGTTCTCTGCCCAAATCCACCTCCACTGGGCTTCTATCTCCCAAAAAAATACTGTCTGAATCCCGTGATAACTCAATGGGAACTCAGGCAGCAGGATACGCCCTATTCCCAGGAGGAATAATCTTAAACCTTAAACCTGGAACCTAAACTGGGAACGCTCTAAACACGATTATCTTAAACCCGGAACACCCTAATCCGCCCTGGTCCTTGAGCAAGGTCACCTACATTCAATGTCACTGCAACATGGGGTACGCTGGCAAGGAAATTGTCATACCTACTTACTTGGCTAATGGCTCCCAGCACTCTGAGATTTGAGAAAGGTCACCTAATTTTATAAGTCTCCTTGCCTTACTTAAAAGACATTTAGAGGGCTGGGGTTGTGGCTCAGTGGCAGAGCGCTTGCCTTGCACATGTGAGGCACTGGGTTTGATCCTCAGCACCACATAAAAAAATGAATAAACAAAATAAATATACTGTGTCCATGTATAACTAAAAGCTATATATTAAAAAAAGACATTTAGAGTAAAATGATAACTACCTCAGTAAACGATAGGTATTCTGACTGAAACCTATCTATGTAGAGCTTGGCCAAGCCAAGACAAATGTATCCTCTCTCTCCTTTCTAATGCAGTGGAGTCTTCCTTTTCTTTCAGAAAGGGAAACATCTTAAAATTCTAAGTTCTATTTTTCTATATATTTAGGACATCCCTCCCCTGCCCATGGATATTCAGATCCATTCCTAATATTTACCAAAGCAGTTATTTCTGGTCACTAATCTCAGTGCCTGGCTTTTCACATCCTCCTTCCTGGTCTCTCCTAGACTCTTCATTCCTCTCTTCTAGTTCCTTAACCTCACAAGTGTGCTCTGATTTTTACCCGAACACTACCCCTATTCAGATATGCAAATCTGTTACTGTTTGAAGTGGTGTGGAATCTTTTTTTTTCCCCCAAAGAAAATCTTATGCTGAGGACTTTGAAGATAGGGGGATGTGATCCCACCCACTATCTACTTTATTCTCCTCTGCATCCCAGGGGGACCCAGAGGTATTCTTTAAAAAATCTTAGAATTTCTTTGAACCCATCTTCAGAGCCACTGATCCACATGAATGAGATAACAGTGTTTGTTTCCCTCAGGACCCACAAGAAATGCACGAGATGAAGTTCCCTGGTTTAGATCTGGCTGTAGCGACTCCAAGGTGGAGTCAGAATATGCAGTTAAAACACCCATGTGTCTCAAATATTTGACGTGTCAGTATTGTGACATCCCTGCCATGGTCCAACCACACAACCTGCCTCACCCAATGGAGGGTGCATTTTCCATCACTCTGTGTTGGTACTCTTGATTTCCCCCTCCTTCAGTCATCTCCATACCTCCATTTCTGCCTGGCTGGCTGACTCGCCCATCATCCTCCATGGCCTTCTCCATGGGTTCTTCCACATGGTTCTTTCTACCTGTGGTCAGAATTCTTTTCTCTTGTGTCTCTGTTCATTTTTGCCTCCTCCTTGTTCTTCTGTCTCCCTCACATTTCCAGTCTACCTGTGGTAGTACAGTGCACACAGCAGCAAGACAAGTGCTCACTGAATCTGACTGACTGGGTGCTGTGTGGATCAAACCTTGGGTCAGTGGCCTGCATTTTTCCCTTGGAATCACTTCACGCAACAGGAGCACTCCAGGGTAAGTCAAATCAGGAAAGGATCATTTAAAAAAAAAAGTTTTCATTTCTAATTTTCTTCTATTTGGGTGTCAAGAGGAAATGGAACAAGATCTAATCATTCAGTTTACTTCTACAATTGCCCTATTTTTTTAATCTTGATTCTTAACTTCACTTAGAGACTGTAAAATATCTTCTTGGAGGGAATCAATTTTCATGTCAATCCCCAGGGATAATAATTAATTGCTGATCAACTCTTTTTTCTTCTTCTTTCTTTTTTTTGGGGTGTGTGTGTGTGGGGGTGAATACCAGGGATTGAACCCATGGACACTCAATCACTGAGCCACATACCCAGCCCTTTTAATTTTTTAAATTTTGAGACAGGGTCTCACTAAGTTGCTTAGGCCTTGCTAAGTTGCTGAGGCTGGCTCTGAACTCATGATCCTCCTGCCTCAGCCTCCCAAGTTGCTGGGATTAGGGATGTGTGCCACCACGCCCAGGTCTTTTTTTTTTTCCTTGAAAGTCAAGTTATGATATGGTTTGGGTACCTCCTATCCATGATTCAGCAGATATTTTTTAAACCCATTATATTTTCAGGGCAAACATTTTATTTTGGATATTTTGTTATCTCTTTCCCTGGCCATTGAAAAACTGTTATTTTATTCAAGTGTAGTGCTCATGGAGACTATTTTAATGGGACAAATTGTATCTACAAATATTTATTGAGAACTAACTGTACCACATCCTGTGCTGAATAGTAAGACAAGAGCAAAGATAAATACCATGATCTAACAAAGGAGACAGAGCGCCTCTCCTCTTGATTAGCAGTAGCTAATCAAGTTCAAGGCAAGAGACGCTGGCACCAGACTGACTAGAACCATTCTTTCACTGTGTATTTCAAGCTTTGCGTTAGGAATTTGTGGCATCTTATAAAGAAGCATATAATACAGGGAGAAAAAAAGATGTACAAATGAGCAAGAAAATGAAGGGCAAAGGGAACACCAAGATAACTAAAGACAAAATTGTGTCTGGTTTGTAAAATAAAGTCCCCTGGATACTGTTGGAAAACAAAGGCCATTCCTCTAGTGCATAGAGAAACCCCCTGTGAGTGACAGGGTGACCTGCACAAAATAGACACCCAGCGGACAGTGGATGGAACAAGTACTTCAACTCCACTGAGGACACCAAGACCATGTTTGGAGAATCCAAACTTTGGGAGCATGTCCTCTGAGCCAGACCACATTGAAAACCTGGACGTTGGAGATCTTGCCGCCATTCCTTCATGCTGGATGAATGTATTCTGTTTGAAGAAAGAGATTGGGGGAATACATATTGCAATTTTACTGTACTAGTTTTGTGACTATTATTTTTCTAATGTATTTCTCTTGAATTGCATCCTTATTACATTTTATTTTGGTAATAGGTTTTTCTCCCCTCTCTCTATGTTTATGGTTTTCTTTTTTCTACCTCAACACACAGAGATGAAGTTATTCTTCATCTTTGCAACATTTTCTGCTTCTTGAGTATATGGCATGATAGTGGGCACTTAATAATGACTTCAGATTTCTTCTTCTAACATTAAAAAGTGCTAATTCAGTTTGGTTGGGACTATATTATGCAAAAGAAGAATGATATGACACAAAGCCCTATTTCTGACAGCTGAGAGGTTTCAAAAAGCCAGAGTGGCAGGGCATGGTGGCACATACCTGTCATCCCAGTGGCTTGGTTGCTGAAGCTGGAGGATCACTAGTTCAAAGCCAACCTCAGCAACTAAGAGAGGCCCTAAGCACCTCAGTGAGACCTTGTCTCTAAATAAAATACAAAATAGGGATGGGGATGTGGCTCAGTGGTTAAACACCCCCAAGTTCAATCCCCAGTACAAAAAAAAAGCCAGTGTGAATAAAAAATATATCCATGTGCACTTGTATGTTTGTCTTATTTATTTTACCAAACACAGTTCATTCTTTGGCTGACTGCTTATAGGTTTTGGAGATCCTGAGTATGAGTACAGAAAAATAAGATGGGGAGTGGGGTGTAATTCACAAGGCCAGGGCTAAGTGGATGGGCTGAGTGGGTTGTTGGATGCAGGTTCAATAGAGACTAGAGAAAGCAGCTTTTGAAAGGCCAGAAGTAAAAAGGAATAGAAGAAGCAGGGGAATTTTTAAAAGTAATAGCATGGATTCACATTGGGTCTTTAAAACAGACTCTTTTAAGAGACAAGTAAAGTTAAACATATGTTTTTAAAGCCACTATTAATCGTGGCTCCTGTTGCTACATTTGTTGAAATGAGAAACACACTAGTACCACGTTGTGTGTGACCAAGGAATTATCTAGGTCACAAGTGATCTATTTCTTCTTCAAAATGTACTCTGGGTCAGAGCAGTCCTAATTACTCACATAGTGAATTAGTAAATATATTGAATATCACTTAGTGATATATTCAGGGAGAAGTAGAACGGAGCAAAACTCTTCTTGCACTATCTTGATTTTAAAAATAGAAAGTGGTTACTGGGGCTACTGGGGATGGAACCCAAGAGCACTTAACCACTGAGCCACATCCCCAGCCCTTTTTAATGTTTTATTTAGAGACAGGGTCTTCTTGAGTTGCTTAGGACCTCCCTGAGTCCAGCTTTGAACTCACAATCCTCATGCCTCAGCCTCCTGAGCCACGGGGATTATAGGAATGCACAACTACATCACCAAAAATAGGAAGTAATTTGAAAGCCTAAAAAGTGACATATTTTGTCAGTCAATTAAAAAACAACGAGGTACTATTTTAACCTAGCAAATTAGCAAACATCTTGGAAAATATTGGCATGTGATAAATTCTGTTGCATGTTTTTAATGCCCGACCAGAAACTGTTTAAAGCCTATACATTACTGGTGGGATTATAAATTGATTCAGAATTTTTTGGAAAATGCTCTGTTTAATAATCTAATGCCATATGTATGGTACAGTAATTATCTAAAGGAATAATGATGACATGATATGGAATATTATATAGTCATTAAAATCAGATTTTAATAAACATGTAAGATTAGTAAATATCGACATATGTATATGTATATGTGTATATATATGTGAACATATATAAAATAGGAATTCCACTTTGTGAAATTATGCAGAGTCATACGTAGAAAAAGGATGGAAAGAATATTTTCAAACGACAGCTTTTACTGAACTGTTAGAATTATGGATGAGGTATTTTTCCTCCTGTTTCTAAAATAAAATTTGTATGGATGGGTATGGTTTTAATAATGTTATAAAAACTAAATATTTGGGGGGAAATAAAGAAACCAGTTCATAACCTAAGTCAGTCTCATTCACTTTGCCTAACAAAGGATTCTGTTAAATTTCTTACCAAAAAAATTCAACGTGCAGACCTATCAAATAGATTTGTCACTGTCTCTTCAAAGGAGGAAATTCTGTTTCAAATTCATCCTTAGCCCAAAGCAGCTAATTTGATTTTATCAGTCATCAGCAAAACCCTTACATTAAATAATTTATGCATTTTTTTTTTAGCTCCATCCCTACAGGGCAAGATTCAGTACTTAATGGAAACCATCACACCGTTAGCCCACTAGAGCTCATCTAACGTCATGGCTCTGAGAAGCCCCAAGCCTGAAGGACGGAGTGGTGATCTAGAGCCAGTGCATTTGATCTGACAGCATTAGACTGCGCTCAAGAGAATGGAGATGCAGAAACGAGATGTGCGTTCAGTAGCCCTGGGACAGTGGGTGCCCAGATGAGATCTCGGGGTCCCCGGGGCAAATGCAGGTGCAAAGATGATTGATTCTACAGTGGATTTCCATGGATGGAATATTTTCATTAAAAAATTAACTAATTGCCAATGCCAGAGTACCTCCTGGTTGCAAGATATTCCCAGAACAGCCTCCTTCTCCTGGGCATCTAATGTCTGGGAAAGCCCCTTAGTATCTGTTTCTCATTAATAGCCTACTTCCTCTCCAGTCTCATCTGAAAATCCTACCTGTGCTCACTCTTCTGTGCCTTTCAACTTGTCTTAACTTCTGTGACTGGCATTAGAACTTAATTCAGTTTGTTGATCGTTAAGAGTTTTTCCATCGCTACTTTTTTTTTTTCCAGGAAGTTCTATTAAGTAGGTTTGAAGCATGCTGGGATGGGGCTTGTCAAGTGCTTTGAAAATCAACCTGGACGTAAGGGAGTTGCTATGAATGGGCATCTTTGGCTCTGATGCAGGAGCTGGTGTGGTTCTGGAACAGGTAGCCCAAGTGGGGAGCCATTTTAGTTTTAGAAATATCATCTTGGTTTCATGCCTATTAGGAAGAGTAATCTAAGTAAATGTGCTGCAGGAACACCTTTCAAAGCCCAAGGGATGCCCCTGGGGACTGAGTCTGGCAACAGTCATGTATTAAGAGAGATTTTTGAGATGCTGGGATAACATACATTTCTACAGAGCTGGTAGGAAGGGAAAGGCCCATTAGATTCCATCAAGAGTCATCTCTTGGGTCATCTGCTTCTACTTTTTGCCACTTTGCCAAGAAGTATAAAAATAAAGAAGGTAGGGGGAGGGAGAAGATGGCAGTGAGGGGAGTGCATTGCCCCCGTGTGCCACGTCACTGTGCGGGAGAATGACGAGTCAGGATGGCTAAAGGCTATCATGTTAGGAATTTCCAGCAAAAGTGGGGTGCTCCGGAACCTGGAGGAAGGATTTCCATCGCACGAGGATCTGCTACGGGGGCTCAAATGTGAGAGATTTGTCCGCACGGAGGGTCACGCTGCTTGTTCGGCAAATCGCCCCGTGGCTAGAGTCTGCGGCGCGCGCTGGGAAACGAGGAGATAGCGACGCAGGGATACAGCGCTGCAGTTTCTGCGGGCTTCTGCCAGCTGTGCAAGCACCGTACTCAGTGCTGAATTCTGGGTTTGAGACGGGGGAAGGAAGCGGTCCAATTCGGTTCTCCACACCGGTCAGACCACAGAGGAGGCCAGCGGCCACCATCTTGGAGAGCTGACGTCACCATCCCTGTTTTCAACTGATCGCAGCTCATTCAGCCATAGAACAGGTAATTTCAGGCTGCCATTCGCCTGCGGCTTGCAGACAAATTACTCAGGCTCAGTGCTAAATAACCCGCGGAAACTGCTTCTTGGAGCCTGCTCTTAATAGAGCATGCACCGAGCACGGAGCGGCTGAGTTTCAGCTCCCGGAACTGCTCTGGCCCAGGGCTAAGGAGCCCGCGGAAACTGCTTCTCGGTCTGGGTCCTGCTGAGTACTGTGGAGGTAAATACCAACCGAGCCTTCGTGGGCAGTGGCAACGGGACTGAGACGGGGCCTGTGAGGGCCGGTCAGGACTCACCCGTTGCTTTGGTCACCCGGCAAAGGGAACGAAATGCTGCCATTCGCATGGGATACCAACATGGCAGAGATCTGATGTCATCAGAAAGCGGCAGAGGAGAGAACTTCATCAATACCAGCGGCGACAGAAACAGTTGGTCTCCTGATAGGGAGGGTGAATCACAGACACCCGAGTCTCTCTCGCTTTGTCGTTGAGCCAGAGGGGAGGAGCGGGGCCGCCGCCCGCGCCCGGAGCAGGCCCAGCAGCTCCCCGGCGTGGTGGTCGCATGACCCCAATTGGAGTGGGGGTTGAGCGGAGCCGCCACCCGTGCCCGCAAGGTGGGCAGACCTGCGACCGACCGGCAGAACAGGCCCAGTGGTCCGCGGGTGTGGTAGGAGGGGCAGGGCAGAGCTGCCGCCCGCGCCTGCAAGGTAGGCAGACCTGCGACAGACCGGCGGATCAGGCCCAGTGGCCTGCTGGCATGGTACACACATCACCCCACTTGGAGTAGGGGCAGAGCAGAGCCACAGCCCGCGCCCGGAACAGGCCCAACGACCTGCCGGCGTGGTAGTCACAACACCCCAATTGGAGTAGGGGCAGAACAGAGCCGCCACCCGTGCCCGAAAGGTGGGCAGACCTGCGACCGACCAGCGAAACAGGCCCAGTGGCCTGCCGGCGCGACAGACACATCACCCCATTTGGAGTAGGGGCAGAGCAGAGCCGCCGCCCGTGCCTGCAAGGTAGGCAGACCTGCAACCGACCGGTGGAACAGGCCCAGCGGCCGGCCGGGGTGGTAGGCACATCACCCAAGTTGGAGTAGGAACAGAGCAGAGCCTTCGCCCGCGCACGGGACAGGCCCAGTGGTCCGCGGGTGTGGTAGACAAGTCACACCAATTGGAGGAGGGGCAGAGCAGAGCCGCCGCCCGCGCCTGCAAGGTTGGCAGACCTGCAACCGACCCGCGGATCAGGCCCGGTGGCCTGCCGGCGTGGTACACACGTCACCCCAATTGGAGTAGAGGCAGAGTAGAGCTTTCGCCCGCGCCCGGGACAGGCCCAGCAGCCCGCCGGCACGGTAGTCACGTCACCCCAATTGGAGTAAGGGCAGAGCAGAGCCGCCTCCCGCGCCCGGAATAAGCCCAGCGACCCACCGGCGTGGTAGACATGTCACCCCAATTGGAGTAAGGGCAGAGCAGAGCCGCCGCCCGCGCCTGCAAGGTAGGCAGAACTGCGACCGACCGGCAGAACAGGCCTAGGGGTCCGCGGGCATGGTAGACACCTCACACCAATTGGAGGAGGGGCAGAGCAGAGCCGCCGCCCGCGCCTGCAAGGTAGGCAGACTGCCACCCGACCCTGCAAGGGAGACTTTTCAACTATACAAGAGCAATATAAATATATAGGGGGAAAATTTTTCAAAAACACAACAGTTTCACCAAGCAGAAAGAAACACAAGCAGTATGAAAAGACAAGGAAAGAAAGGACCACAAGCAATGCAGGTCAACTCAACTTTAGAAGAGGTAACAGCTGCAGCAGATGGAATGTCAGATAAAGAATTCAGGATATACATGCTTCAGATGATCTGGAGTATCAAGGAAGACATTAGACAGCAAAATCAGACAATGAAAGATCACTTCGACAATGAATTACACAAACAAATCCAGGAAGCAAAAGATCAACTATACAGGGAGATAGAGGTTATAAAAAACAAACAAACAAACAGAAATCCTAGAAATGCAGGAAGCAATAAACCAACTTAAAAACTCAATTGAGAATACTACCAGCAGAGTAGAACACTTAGAAGATAGAACATCAGACAATGAAGACAAAGTATTTCAACTTGAAAAGAACATAGACAGCTCAGCAAGACTGTTAAGAAACCATGAGCAGAACATCCAAGAAATATGGGATAACATAAAGAGACCAAACTTAAGAGTCATTGGGATACAGGAAGGTATAGAGCTCCAAACCAAAGGAATGAGCAATCTATTCAATGAAATAATACGAGGAAACTTCCCAGACTTGAAGAATGAGACAGAATCCCAAACCCTAGAAGCCTACAGGACGCCGAATGTGCAAAATCATAAGAGATCCACACCTAGACACATTATAATGAAGATGCCCAACATACAGAATAAGGAGAGAATTTTAAAAGCTACAAGAGAAAGGAAGCAGATTACATTTAGGGGTAAGCCAATCAGGATAACAGCTGATCTTTCAACACAGACTCTGAAAGCTAGAAGATCCTGGAATAACATATTTCAAACACTGAAAGAAAATGGGTTCCAACCAAGAATTGTGTATCCAGTGAAATTAAGCTTCAGGATGGAAGATGAAATTAAAACCTTCCACGATAAACAAAAGTTAAAAGAATTTGCAGCTAGAAAACCATCTCTTCAAAACATCCTCGGCAAAACATTACAGGAAGAGGAAATGGAAAATAACAATAAAAACCAATAGTGGGAGGTAGGACAGTAAAGGGGGGGAAAATAATCAAAGAGGAAAACAAACCATGTTTAGTAACATAAATAAACAAATATGGCTGGAAGAACAACCTATATCTCAATAGTAACCCTAAATGTTAATGGCTTAAACTCACCAATTAAGAGACACAGGCTAGTAGAATGGATCACAAAACAAGACCCAACAATATTCTGCCTACAGGAGACGCATTTGATAGGAAAAGACATACATAGGCTGAAGGTGAAAGGTTGGGAAAAATCATATCACTCATATGGACTTCGGAAACAAGCAGGAGTGTCCATACTCATATCAAATAAAATAGATTTCAAGCCCAAGTTAATCAAAAGGGATAAAGAGGGACACTACATACTGCTTAAGGGAACCATACACCAACAAGACATAACAATCATAAATATATATGCCCCAAACAATGGTGCAGCTATGTTCATCAAACAAACTCTTCTCAAGTTCAAGAGTCTAATAGACCACCATACAATAATCATGGGAGACTTCAACACACCTCTCTCACCACTGGACAGATCTTCCAAACAAAAGTTGAATAAGGAAACTATAGAACTCAATAACACAATTAATTAATAACCTAGACTTAATTGACATATATAGAATATACCACCCAACATCAAGAAGTTACACTTTTTTCTCAGTAGCACATGGATCCTTCTCAAAAATAGATCATATATTATGTCACAGGGCAACTCTTAGACAGTATAAAGGAGTAGAGATAATACCATGCATCTTATCTGATCATAATGGAATGAAACTGAAAATCAACGATAAAAGAAGGAAGGAAAAAGCATGCATCACTTGGAGAATGAACAATAGGTTACTGAATGATCAATGGGTTATAGGAGACATCAAGGAGAAAATTAAAAAATTCTTAGAGATAAATGAAAACACAGACACAACATATCGGAATCTATGGGACACATTGAAAGCAGTTCTAAGAGGAAAATTCATTGCTTGGAGTTCATTCCTTAAAAAAAGAAAAAACCAACAAATAAATGATCTCATACTTCATCTCAAAATCCTAGAAAAAGAAGAGCAAAACAACAGCAAAAGAAGTAGAAGGCAAGAAATAATTAAAATCAGAGCTGAAATTAATGAAATCGAAACAAAAGAAACAATTGAAAAAATTGACAAAACTAAAAGTTGGTTCTTTGAAAAAGTAAATAAAATCGACAGACCCTTAGCCATGCTAACGAAGAGAAGAAGAGAGAGAACTCAAATTACTAGCATACGGGATGAAAAAGGCAATATCACAACAGACACTTCAGAAATACAGAAGATAATCAGAAATTATTTTGAACCCTTATACTCCAATAAAATAGAAGATAGTGAAGGCATCGATAAATTTCTTAAGTCATATGATCTGCCCAGATTGAGTCAGGAGGATATAGACAACCTAAACAGACCAATATCAATTGAGGAAATAGAAGAAACCATCAAAAGACTACCAACCAAGAAAAGCCCAGGACCGGATGGGTATACAGCAGAGTTTTACAAAACCTTTAAAGAGGAACTAATACCAATACTTTTCAAGCTACTTCAGGAAATAGAAAAAGAGGGGGAACTTCCAAATTCATTCTACGAGGCCAACATCACCCTGACACCTAAACCAGACAAAGACACTTCAAAGAAAGAAAACTACAGACCAATATCTCTAATGAACCTAGATGTAAAAATCCTCAATAAACTTCTGGCGAATCGGATACAAAAACATATCAAAAAAAATTGTGCACCATGATCAAGTAGGATTCATCCCTGGGATGCAAGGCTGGTTCAATATACGGAAATCAATAAATGTTATTCACCACATCGATCGACTTAAAAATAAGAACCATATGATCATCTCGATAGATGCGGAAAAAGCATTCGACAAAGTACAGCATCCCTTTATGTTCAAAACTCCAGAAAAACTAGGGATAACAGGAACATACCTCAATATTGTAAAAGCAATCTATGCTAAGCCTCAGGCTAGCATCATTCTGAATGGAGAAAAATTGAAGGCATTCCCTCTAAAATCTGGAACAAGACAGGGATGCCCTCTCTCACCACTTCTGTTCAACATAGTTCTCTAAACACTGGCCAGAGCAATTAGACAGACAAAAGAAATTAAAGGCATAAAAATAGGAAAAGAAGAACTTAAATTATCACTATTTTCAGGTGACATGATTCTATACCTAGCAGACCCAAAAGGGTCTACAAAGAAACTATTAGAGCTAATAAATGAATTCAGCAAAGTGGCAGGATATAAAATCAACATGCATAAATCAAAGGCATTCCTGTATATCAGCGACAAATCCTCTGAAGTGGAAATGAGGACAACCACTCCATTAACAATATCTTCAAAAAAAATAAAATACTTGGGAATCAACCTAACAAAAGAGGTGAAAGACTTATACAATGAAAACTACAGAACCCTAAAGAGAGAAATAGAAGAAGATCTTAGAAGATGGAAAAATATACCCTGTTCATGGATAGGCAGAACTAACATCATGAAAACGGCGATATTACCAAAAGTTCTCTATAGGTTTAATGTAATGCCAATCAAAATCCCAATGGCATTTCTTGTAGAAATAGAGAAAGCAATCATTAAATTCATGTGGAAAAATAAAAGGCCCAGAATAGCAAAAACAATGCTAAGCAGGAAGTGTGAAGCAGGCGGTATAGCGATACCAGACTTCAAACTATACTACAGAGCAATAGTAACAAAAACAGCATGGTACTGGTACCAAAACAGGCGGGTGGACCAATGGTACAGAATAGAGGACACAGAAACCAATCCACAAAACTACAACTATCTTATATTTGATAAAGGGGCTAAAAGCATGCAATGGAGGAAGGATAGCATCTTCAACAAATGGTGCTGGGAAAACTGGAAATCCATATGCAACAAAATGAAACTGAATCCCTTTCTCTCGCCATGCACAAAAGTGAATTCAAAATGGATCAAGGAGCTTGATATCAAATCAGAGACACGGCATCTGATAGAAGAAAAAGTTGGCTACGATCTACATACGGTGGGGTCGGGCTCCAAATTCCTCAATAGGACACCCATAGCACAAAAGTTAATAACTAGAATCAACAAATGGGACTTACTCAAACTAAAAAGTTTTTTCTCAGCAAAAGAAACAATAAGAGAGGTAAATAGGGAGCCTACATCCTGGGAACAAATCTTTACTCCTCACACTTCAGATACAGCCCTAATATCCAGAGTATACAAAGAACTCCAAAAATTAGACAATAAGAGAACAAACAACCCAATCAACAAATGGGCCAAGGACCTGAACAGACACTTCTCAGAGGAGGACATACAATCAGTCAACAAGTACATGAAAAAATGCTCACCATCTCTAGCACTCAGAGAAATGCAAATCAAAACCACCCTAAGATACCATCTCACTCCAGTAAGATTGGCAGCCATTATGAAGTCAAACAACAACAAGTGCTGGTGAGGATGTGGGGAAAAGGGTACACTTGTACATTGCTGGTGGGACTGCAAATTGGTGCAGCCAATTTGGAAAGCAGTATGGAGATTTCTTGGAAAGCTGGGAATGGAACCACCATTTGACCCAGCTATTCCCCTTCTCGGTCTATTCCCTAAAGACCTAAAAAGAGCATGCTACAGGGACACTGCTACATCGAGGTTCATAGCAGCACAATTCACAATAGCAAGACTGTGGAACCAACCTAGATGCCCTTCAATAGATGAATGGATAAAAAAAATGTGGCATTTATACACAATGGAGTATTACTCTGCATTAAAAAATGACAAAATCATAGAATTTGCAGGGAAATGGATGGCATTAGAGCAGATTATGCTAAGTGAAGCTGGCCAATCCCTAAAAAACAAATGCCAAATGTCTTCTTTGATATAAGGAGAGTAACTATGAACAGAGTAGGGACGAAGAGCATGAGAAGAAGATTAACATTAAACAGGGATGAGAGGTGGGAGGGAAAGGGAGAGAGAAGGGAAATTGCATGGAAATGGAAGGAGACCCTCAGGGTTATACAAAAGTACATACAAGAGGAAGTGAGGGGAAAGGGAAAAATAATACAAGGGGGAGAAATGAATGACAGTAGAGGGGGTAGAGAGAGAAGAGGGGAGGGGAGGGGAGGGGTGGGGGGATAGTAGAGGATAGGAAAGGCAGCAGAATACAACAGACACTAGTATGGCAATATGTAAATCAATGGATGTGTAAGTGATGTGATTCTGCAATCTGTATATGGGGTAAAAATGGGAGTTCATAACCCACTTGAATCAAAGTGTGAAATATGATATATCAAGAACTATGTAATGTTTTGAACAACCAACAATAAAAAATTAAAAAAAAAATAAAAATAAAACTTTTGAAAATGCCAAAAAAAAAATAAATAAATAAAGAAGGTAAAACACAGTGTTCCACATCCTTGCTAGGTGAAGTGCAGAGGGCAGAGACCACAGCCGCCACCACCACCCCCCCCAAGCAGCGTGTGACTGTTACCCTGCACCAGAAGCCACCTGTGTAATGAAACACATCATACGAATGAAATAAAACATATCATTGAAATATCTAACATAGAAATCTTATCATATAAATTCTCAAATTTCTGGCATCATTACAGAAATTCCTTCAATTGACATACAGCCCATCCAGACTTTCCTTTGGCTCATTCACTGGTGATGGTTCAGGCTCCACCATGTCTACATGGTTCTACAGCTTCCTCCAGGGAGCCCAGCCCAGGAGCCCATGCTGTCAGCTAACACAATGTCTTCTTCATTAGTTCATTCACTTGTTTAGGGTAGGATTGAAAGGACAGGAGATATTACATTGTTGTTGTTGTTGTTCTTGTTAGTGTTTCTCTTCCTCCTCCTTCTCCTTGTCCTCTACTACTTCTCCTACCTCCTTAACTGTGCCATGCATCTAGGCCAGGTAAATGTGATACCTAGGTTCCCCAGTGAGCTAAGCCTTCATCTACCACAGCCATGGCTACATGTGAGCAACTGAACAGAATCTTACTCTGATCCATTACTATGATCCTGAACAGAATCTTCTCTACTGTGCATCTGGCCCAATGGTGACCTGTTCATAATGGTCTGATGTGGGGCCCTGGGGTCTGACTTCTAACAAGATTCCCAGGTGATTCTGATGCACCAAGTCCATGATTCACTCTGGAACCTAGGCATGGTGGTTGGTGACTTTCCAATCAAAGAACAAGGAATTCATTTTCCATTATTCTATTTGGTTCCAAAAGCATCTCGCACCTGCCTATCTTGGGTGCCTGTGTTCTACTCATCCTTTGTAGATGTTTTTTGTGCAATCACTACTCTCCTCAGACCCCAGGAAAAACTCATGGCCTTTCCTCCACCTGCACATGAACATTTAACAGACACTGTGCCCTGCATAATGTTTCTGTTATACCATAGCACTTGGAATTTCTTATATTAAGCTGAAGAAAAGTAGGAACAGAAAGTTCTGACTTCAAAACTCAGATCTTCTCAGGGCATGATGTTGCATGCCTGTAATCCCACAGGCTCAAGAGGTTGAGACAGAAGAATCACAAGTTCAAGGCCAGCTTCAGCAACTTAGTGAGGCCCTAGAGCAACTTGGTGAGACCCTGTCTCTAAATAAAATATTTAAAAAGGCTGAGGATATGGCTCAGTAGTTAAGTGCCCCTGGGTTCAGTTCCTGGCACACACACACACACAAAAGGCCAAAACAAACAAAAACACAAAAACCAACTAAACAAACATAAAATCCTCAGTCTTTTCTCTTGTTAAAAGTCAGACCCCAGATTTACATATTGCCATACTAGATGTGTAACTGATGTGATTCTGCAATCTGTATATGGGGTAAAAATGGGAGCTCATAACCCACTTGAATCAAATTGTGAAATATGATATATCAAGAACTATGTAATGTTTTGAACAGCCAACAATAAAAAATTAAAAAAAAAAAAAGTCAGACCCCAGGTCCCCACATCAGACCAATTGAACAAGCTGCCATTGGGCCAGATGCATTTGGGCAAGTCTCTTACATGTCTGTAAAAATGGGAATTTGCAACATTATTTACCTCTTAGATTTATGGAGAAATATAAAAGCTAGTATATTCTCATAGTGGTTCAATGAATAAAAATATAACCTAGTGAAGAAATCAAAATATGTTCATGAATTATTCTCAACTGTTGCTTAATGCAGTAGTGTCTATTTAGCTTTTGCTGTGTTCATGATTGCTTTTGAATCACCCATTAGGGTAATTTTGTTTTTCCTTCTCTTCCCAGACAGAAGGTCTGCATTCACATTTCCTCTCTGCCTTCTTTGTCTCCCTTTGGATCATTAAAAATTGTTCTCATCTTCTCTGACAGCTTATCCTTTAAATTATTTTTCTTCTATTTTTTTTTTCTTCCCCCTTCTAACCAGCATTTCCCAGTTTTTTTCCACAGGTGCGAGGAAGAGAACAGCAACCTTTAATAGGAAAGCAAGTGACGGGTGCAGGGTCCCTGCCATCCTTTCAGTTACAAGGTGTCCTTCTAATAGGGAGGGAGGTTGGCCACATACATGGGAGAGAAATGCATAATTCTCTTTAGATTCTAGTTGAATTTTCTCTCCCCCAGTTTCACAGATGTTGTCTGCCACTTTCTATTTTGTTATCTTGTGCTTATGTAATCCCCATCCCCCTTTTTTCACCTTTACCTTCTCTATTGATTTAAATTAAGCTTGGTTGGTATTTCTTTGAAAAGAAAACACATGCTTGCTGGTTTGGGAGGTTTATCCAAGGCCTCTCTGCCCTAGTAAAATCCTACATACGTAGGTCCTGCAAACCAACATTATTTTTGTTGTAAAAACACCACGTGCATGTTCTGAGACCTGAGCCCTCTGTGCAAGATCCCTTCACACATGCGAACACAGCTGACATTTCAGCACTTCCACAGAGTTAAAGGAAAAGGATCCTGGTTCAGAAAGGTCAGGGCTGCCCTACAGGGTCTGGTACATGGCTTACCTTGACCTTCATCTCCAACATGAGCCATATGCTTGCAAGTGCTCTGGTTTTATACTTTCCCAAACAAAAGCCTATTCCCAAAGATACACCTCAAGTTTTGTATTTCCCCAATGGAATGATGTATTAACTTTTCTACTCTTATGTAGTGCAATTACACAAACTTAGCAGCTTAAAACATCACAAACATAGCATCTCCCTGTTTTGTGGGTTAAGAGTTCAGGCATGAATCAGCTGTAGAGTCTCGGGGAATGAAGGGGAGGCTGTGGTATCAGCTGATAATTGAGTGGGTAAGGATCCAATTGGAAGATTAGTTGATTGTTGGCAATGTTCAGTGTTAAGTTGCTTTTTTTGGGGGTACCAGGGATTGAACTCAGGGGTACTTAAGCACTGAAACACATCCATAGCATTTTGCAGGGTCTCACTGAGTTGCTTAGAGCCTCGATAAATTGCTGAGGATGGCTTTTGAAATCATGATTCTCCTGCCTCAGCCTCCACTGGGATTACAGGTCAGTTCCTTTAAATTGTAGGATGGGGGCTTTCTGCTGGTTGTCAGTCTGGGGTGTCACCTGCTTCTATAGGGTGCCCTATAGATCCTTGCCACACGGAGTTCCCCAGAATGGCCTCTTGATTACTCAGAGATAGGAATAAATGGAGGAAAGGAGAGACAGAGAAAGAGAGCAAGACAAGTGCTACTATCTAATGTCACTTAATCACACAATCATGCACACCTAGTGACGTTCATCCTGTCACCCTTGCCATAGAAGCAAATCACAAGTCCTACTCAGAGTCAAGGATGGGGGTGCTGCTACAAGAGTCTATTTGTCACATAAATGAACATATTTCTTCTTTTTTTTTAAAGAGAGAGATAATTTTTTTAATATTTATTTTTTAGTTTTCGGTGGACACAACATCTTTATTTTATTTTTTATGTGGTGCTGAGGATCGAACCCAGTGCCCAAACGTGCCAGGCAAGCGCGCTACCGCTTGAGCCACATCCCCAGCCCCATGTTTCTTCTTTATTCTTATCATTATTATTAAAAAGATGATGAAGAAGAAGATCAACACATGCTAGAACTTTCCTAGACGTGGCCTAAAGATTTTGAAGATAGATTAAAGTCTTATCAACTTCTTCTTTCCAACACAGTACAAATACCTTCTTCTCAAATGCTTCACTCAACATTGACCTAATGAAACAAAATGCAGACCTTGAGGTGTAGGTCTTTGCCCACATAATTGAGACATTTTATCTATTCCATATGCTCAAGTTCACTTTAAGGTAACTAGGTGTCAGACCTAGAGTCTTTTCCTAAGGAAGGGAGTTGGTAAGTGATCCTGGATTTCCTGTTGAGTTCCCAAAAGGATATAGCAAAAAGATCACCAGTACACACAGTGTCACAGGACTTCTGCTTTCTTGGGATTTTTGCCCCTTTACGAGTGACCTGATACTTAATTTTTGTCCACATAATCAGTCAATAAGCAATACTGAGCCTATATTAGGTATAAAGCACTCTGTTAAATATGTGGCATTTTCCAAAAGGAAAATGCATGCTTGTGGCCTTTAGAGAGCTTAACTGAGTTTGATGAAATGTAACACAATGGCATATGGGGGTCCGTAAAGCATAGTAGGCTCTGGAGTCAGACTGCCTAGGTTAAAAATGTAAATTAGTACAACTACTGTTATGGTTTAGGTATGAGTTGTTTTTCAAAAGTGCATGTATGAGACAATGCAAGAAGGTTTAAATTATTGGGTTATGAGAGTCTTAACCTAATCAGTGCATTGATCCCATGATAGGGATTAACTGGGTGGTAACTGCAGGCAGGTAGGATGTGGCTGGAGGAGGTGGGTCACTGGGCATGTGCCCTTGGGTCTATATTTTGTTCATGCTGAGGGGAGCAGTCTGTCTCTCCTTACAGGTTTCTATGTCCAGAGCTGCTTTTCTCCTCTACAGTTTTCTGCCATTATGTTCTGTCTCATCTTGGTCCCAAAACAACAGAATTACCATCTATGGGCTGAGACCTCTATTACTGTGAGCCCAAAATAAACTTTTCCTTATCTAAAATTGTTCTCATCAGGTCCTTTAATAAAGTGGCAAAAAAGCTGACTAAACAACCACTATGGAGATTAATCTGGGGTTCCTGAAAAACACTAGAAATGGAACCATCATGTGACCTAACTATACCACTCCTTGGTATCTGTTCAAAGAATAAAGTCAACCTACTACAGTGGTGCTTATATACTCATGTTTACAGCAATACTATTCACCATAATCAAGTTCTAGCATCTACCTAGGTGTCCATCAACAGATGAATAGATAAAGAAAATATATGTACATAAGGGAATATTTCTCAGCCATAACGAAGAACAAAATTGTGCCATTTGCAGGAAAATAGATGGAACTGGAGAGCATCAGACAGAAAGTCAAGGGTCAAATGTTTTCCATGTGGACACCAGAGGAAGGGAAAAAAGGGATTCCATAAAAACAGAAGGGAGACCAGTCAAGTAGAGAGAAGAGAAAGGAGAGGCACAGGAGAATTCAATAGATCAATTTATGCTATGTGCATGTATGAATATATTACAATGAACCCCACTATTATGTAGCAGCAAAAAAAATTTAAATGTGGTTCTATTGCATAATCATTACAGAACTTTGGGAAAGTTAGCTAAGCTCACCAAATCTTAGTTTCTGTTTAAAATACGTGTACTGATCATACCTCTACCCCAGATTGCTATAAAGATCACATGAGAAGATCCATGTTAAGTGCTTATCAGAAGGCTCAGCAATGTGCCCATGTGAACCAAGTCATAGGAAGCCTCATTCACATGCAGTGGAATGTGGGTGGTCTCCTTCAGGGTTGTACAATAGGGAAGCCAACAGTAGGTGCCTAATGTCCGTTCTTGGCTGTTGCCCACGTTAAAATTATTTCAAGGAAAATAGTGAACTCAGATATAATTGTATACAAGAAGTAAACTTGTGTACAATTAATTGTCACTACTTTGCTTTTCTCCTGGTTGTTTGAACCCATATGTATTGCAACCCCCGCCTCCACTTTAGTCCTGGGGGTCACTGCTGCTTCATCCTGCAGTCTCTTTTCAAATGGCCCTTCCTCACAAGGACTTCCCTGACTGCCACCTAAAGTCAGACCCCTTTCCAACACTCACTTTATAGCAGATCACTCTGGTTTATATTCGCCCTTGAACTTCTGCCTCATGCTGTTAATGTTTATAAATTTTCTTGTCTGTTTCTAACTAGAAGTCAGGCTACATGACAGTGGGGCACTTGTCTCAAACATGTAACATTTTCATTTTGTAGTTTAGGGATGGGAACATTGTAAATGTTTCAGAAAAATAGGAGGGAAAAAGGGAAAGAGAGAGTGGAAAAGGGAGAAGAGGAGATTTGGGTAGAGAGAGAGAAAGAGAGGGAGGGAGGGAGAAAGTAAGTTATGTGATAACAAAGCAGGGAAGGTGTTTGAGGAGCAAAGCCTGGGCTGTTGTCTCCAATAACAGATTCTGAGCCAGGAGGAACTTTGAGGATTTGTCCTATTCTATCTGACATGCATTATCTAAGATGTATACCTGCTTTACAGATTAAAAGATAATAATGCCTGGCTTTGGGGGTTTGGGGATAAATAATAAGGTAACTGAAAGTTTTTGTAAACTCTATAAATCACTTTCAGAATACAAGTACTAAAGTTATTTCCATGTTTAGAGACCAGATGGAATATAATTTATTACTTGGGCACGGTGGTGCACACCTGTAATCCCAGTGGCTTGAAGGCTGAGGCAGGAGGATTGCAAGTTCAAAGCCAGCCTCAGCAACTTAGTGAGATCCTGTGTCTAAATAAAATATTAAAAAATGTTTGGGGATGTGGCTTGATGTTTAAGTGCCCCTGCGTTTAACCCCCAATACCAAAAAACAAACAAACAAAAAAGACTTCTATGTAAAGGAAGGAATATTTTAATCTACCTAAAAATATAGAAATTCAATTCAATTCAATCTTTCTCAGATTCTCTAGAGAAATTTACAGTTCTCTTGACAACTATTTGCAGTCCTAGCCCTTCCACAAAGGTAAACAATGTGGCCAGAGAGTTGTAAGATTTTTTTTAACCTTTAAAATTTTTTTGTGCATTTATTTGCAGATTTCTATAAATATATCTAAGAAATATTTCTAGAACCTGCATAAAAAAGTAACCAAGAACAGTCCCCAGAATTTCCTATGCTTTCTGTCATTGCAGTCTGAGTTAATTAATTTAATATTAGCCCCTTTAAATAAATATTAGGCTTCTCCATGAGAATGTAGCATAATGTGTTCCTTAATGAAATAATGATGTACTTCCACAAAAAAAGAATGGAAAACCTCTTCCTTTCTCATTCAGAATTTAAGAGCCTTTGGGCAAATTAAAAATAATAATGAAAAAGATAAATAAATAAAATACTGATTTTAGGGTCCCTGTGAAACTTTGGGAGTTTATCCTGAGGAAATAATTATGAAGGCATCAAAAATTTATGCATAAGTATACCTTTCATAGCATTATTTATTATGATGAAATATTAAAGCAATGCAAATGTCCAACAAATAAATTAATCATTAAATAATTAAGCAACTACAAAATTAGAACATTGCCAAGCTACTGAAACTGGTATCTTTAAGATTTGTTTTAATATATGGGAAAGTGTATAATATAATGTTAAATATTAAAAGAAACTGAATGACTTGAAAGCTTTTTGATTTCATCAGGTTTATTAAATCAATAAGGATATAGAGGTTCTGAAAAAAAAAACAGAAATCCTTGAAATGAAGGAAACTATAAACCAAATTAAAAACTCAATATTCAGCATTACCAACAGTTTAGATCACTTGGGAGACAGAACCTTAGACAATGAAGACAAAATTTTTAATCTTGAAAATAAAGTTGACCACAGAGTGAAGATGATAAGAAATCATGAGCAGAACATTCAAGAATTATGGGATAACATAAAAAGACCAAATTTAAGAATTATTTGGATAGAGGAAGGTATAAAGGTATAAACCAAAGGAATAAACAATCTATTCAATGAAATAATATCAGAAAATTTTTCAAACATGAAGAATGAATTGGAAAATCAAATCAAGAGGCTTACAAGACACCAATTGTACAAAATCACAACAGATCTATACAAAGGCACATTATAATGAAAATGCCAAGCATACAGAATAAGAAGAGAATTTTAAAAGCCACAAGAGAAAGAAATCAGCTTAGATATAGGAGGAAACCAATTAGGATCTCTACAGATTTTTCAACCCAGACCCTGAAAGCTAGAAGATACTGGAACAATGTACACCAAGCTCTGAAAGAAAATGGATTCCAACCAAGAATCTTATATCCAGCAACATTAAACCTTAGATTTGAGGACAAAATTAAAACATGATAAACAAAAGTTAAAAGAATTTACAATTTGAAAGCCTTCACTACAGGACATCCTTGGCAAAATATTCCATAAGGAGGAAATGAAAAATCAGAAAAACCAATCAAAGGAGAAATCAAGTCAAGTTAAATTACCAAAAATAAACAAAAATGGGAATACAAATCATGTCTCAATAAAAACTCTGAATGTTAATGGCCTAGACCAGCAATCAAAAGACATAGACTGGAAGATTGGACTAAAAACAAAAAAGACCCAATAATATGCTGTCTTTAGAGACTCATAGGAAAAGACATTCACAGACTGAAGGTGAAAGGTTGGGAGAAAGCATACTATTCACATGGACTGCAAAAACAAGCAGGGGTTTCTATCTCCATCAAATAAAGTAGACTTTAAGCCAAAGTTAATCAAAAGGGATAAAAAAGGATATTACATACTGCTTAAGGGAACTATATATAAACAAGGCATAACAATTATAAATGTATAATGGGGCATCTATGTTCATCAAACAAACTCTTCTCAAGTTCAAGCGTCAAACAGACTACAACACAATAATTCTGGGTGACTTTCACCACTGGATAGATCTTCCAAACAAAAGCTGAACAAAAGAAGTAAGGAACTCAATAACACAATCAATAACTTAGACTTAACAGACATATATAGAATATTTCATCCATCACCTAGTGAATATACTTTCTTCTCAGTAGCACATGTATTCTTCTCTAAAATAAACCATATATTATGCCACAAAGCAATTCTTAGGACATTCAAAAAAATAGAGATACTACCCTGCATTCTATCAGATCATAATGGAATGAAGTTAGAAATCAATGATAAAATAAGGAATAGAAGCTACACTAACACTTAGTGTAGACCAAATAATATGCTAATGAATGAACAATGGATTACAGAAAACATTAAAGAGGAGATTAAAAAACTCTTAGAGGTAAATGAGAACACTGATACAACATACTAAAATATCTGTGACACTATGAAGGCGGTATTAAGAGGAAAGTTCATTGAATGGAGTTTATTCCTTAAAAGAAGGAAATGTCAACAAATAAATGACCTTACATTACATCTCAAAGCCCTAGAAAAATAACAGATTAACACCAAAAGCAGTAGAAGACAGGAAATAATTAAAATTGGAGTTGAACTCAATGAAATTGAAACAATGGAAACAATTGATAAAACAAAAAGTTTGGTTCTTTAAAAAAAATAAACAAAATTGATTAACCTTAGCCATACTAATGAAGAGAAGGAGAGAGAAAATTCAAATCACTAACATCCATGATGAAGAAGGAAATATCATGATGGACACTACAGAAATACAGAAGATAATTAGAAATTATTTGAAAATCTATACTCCAATAAAATAGAAAATATTTGGAAGGAATTAGCAAATTTCTAGAGTCATGTGATTTGCTCAAACTGAATCAGGATAATATACACAAGCAATGAAATAGAAGACACCATCAGAAGCCTACCAACCAAGAAAAGCCCAGGACCAGATGGATATAAGCTGAGTTCTACAAGACTTTCAAGGAAGAATTAATACCAATACTCCTCAAATTATTCCATGAAATAGAAAAAGAGGGAACACTTCCAAACTCATTCTATGAGGCCAGTATCACCCTGATTTCAAAACCAGGCAAAAACACATCAAAGAAAGAAAACTTCAGATCAATATTTCTAATGAATATAAATGCAAAAATTCTCAATAAAATTCTAGCAAATCAAATAGAAAAACATATCAAAAAAATAGTGCACCATGATCAAATGGGGTTCATCCCAGGGATACAAGTTTGGTTCAGCATATGGAAATCAATAAATGTAATTCATCACATCAATAGACTTAAAGATAAGAATCATATGATCATCTCAATAGATGCAGAAAAAGCATTCAACAAAATATACCACACCTTCATGTCCAAAACACTAAAAAAACTAGGGATCACATATCTCAATATTGTAAAAGGTATCTATGCTAAGCCCAAGGCCACCATCATTCTAAATGGAGAAAACTTGAAAGCATTCCTTCTAAAAACTGTAAAAAGACAAGGATGCCCTCTTTTATCACTTCTACTTAACATAGTTCTTGTAACAAGCCAGACAATTAGATGAAAGAAATTAAAGGTACATGGATAGGAAAAGAAGAATTCAAACTATCACTATTTGCCAATGACATGATTCTATAACTAAAGGATCCAGTAAATTCCACCAGAAAACTTCTAGAACTAATAAATTAATTCAGCAATATCAATGTTTTTAGCAGCACAATTCACGAGAGCTAAATTGAGGAACCAACCTAGATGCCCTTCAATAAATTAATGAATGAATAATCTGTGGTATATATACACAATGGAATTTTTTTTTTGAGAGAGAGAGAGAGAGAGAATTTTTTAATATTTATTATTTAGTTTTCGGCGGACACAACATCTTTGTTTGTATGTGGTGCTGAGGATCGAACCCGGGCGGCACACATGCCAGGCGATCGCGCTACTGCTTGAGCCACATCCCCAGCCCCACAATGGAATATTACTCAACATTAAAAGAGAATAAAATCATGGCATTCACAGGGAAACGGATGGAGTTGGAGAATATCATGCTAATGGAAGTAAGCCAATCTCAAAAAACCAAAGACTGAATATTTTCTCTGATATGTTTATGCTGATCCATAGTGGGGGTAGAGGGGGAAGCATGGGAGGAATGGAAGAACTTTACATAGGGCAAAGGGGAGGGAGTGTCCGTGAGGGGATAGGGGGGTAGGAAAGATGGTGGAATGAGATGGACATCATTATCCTAAGTACATGTATGAAAACACGAATGGTGTGACTCTAGTTTGTGTACAGAGATATGAAAAAATGTACTCTATATGTGTACTATGAATGGAAATGCATTCTGCTGTATGTATAACAAACTGGAATAAATAAATAAATTTTTTAAACGTTTATTTAAAAATAAAAAAACTAGAAGATTATATTTGAGTACTAACAGTGGTAATATCTGATAATAAGTTGTAGGTAATTTTGTTATCATTTTACACTGTATTCTCCAAATGTTTTCAATAAGCATGCAATAGGTTTGCACTTTAATTTTTTTTAGTCAAAATCATAGTTGCATAGTTTATAAAATTAAATGGCATCACAAAGCTTTAAGTTAAAGGCAGCAGTTTCCTACAGTTCTCTTTTTCTTCCTTGAATCTGACTTCTAATAAAAACTATTTCTTCTGGTGTTCTAAATAATATTAATATAGTGATATTTCTTGATTTTTATGTTTTATATATTATTGATTAACTTTCTAGAATGAAATCAGTGATTCTCCTTCCCTTCTTACTCTATACTATGTATGTAATTTTTCCTCTTTTCAACACTCCAATATAGTAATATAAATATGGTTTAATAAATTTTTATTATTATAGTTGTAAATGCTGTTCATTGATGACTATATGTGATTATATGATGATTTTATACAACTTTTTGGTTTTCCTGGAGTTGATGCTCACCCCACTTTTTCCTATTTTTAGATTTTTATTCAACTAGCAATAATTTATTCTTAAAACTTTTCAAGAGAAGTATTTACTTTCTTTCAATATACTCATGCAATTTAGCAATGCTAAATTGTAGTCTAGTCCTCCTTTCTGCTTTTAGAAAACCAATGCCATTCTTACTACTGATTTTTTATTGAAAACTTTTCTTCTCTACGTAATTTTAGGATGCTTTCTTTGTTGTAGCGTTCTGAAACATCATGGAGATGTACCTAAGAAACACCAACAGACATTCAGGAATACAGGATATAATCATGTCGATTCTACATTGTCACTAAATGTCCCTGGATACTGTGTATCCTGACATCATTTTGTATTCATTTTGCTGGACACTTGGTGTCCCTGTCAGTCTGAAAACTCATTGCCTACACACCTAAGAAATTGTTCTTGTTATTGTTTGAAATTTTTTTTCTCTCATTTCTATTAACTGACAAGGCTTTAGGGGTTTTTGTTAGGTTGATTAATTTAGTTTAGCTTTGCTTTGTAAAAACATGGTACAACGAACATCTGTGGATATACTTTTTTGTGATCATTTATAAAATTTTCTATACCATAAATACCATACAGTCATTACTTAAATGCAAAGTAGAACTGCTACATCATAGAATTTGTGTAGTTTCAAATTTCATGCATGAAATGCTTCATTCTGATGTGTGTGGGGGGAAGGGGTCCTAATATAAGGATATTGTTTTTCAGCACTTAATCACAATATGTACACACCCCACTGACACATTTGCCTTTGATAACATTCACTACTTCATTTTTAACACTGTCCTCCCCAGCCTGTTTCTGACTTTTTCTTCTATGGACTAAGAGATTATTGTATGATCTCCATTTCCTCATCCATTTGGAGTGAGGCAACAGTGCCTTCCAGACAGTTGAGTGTGTGGGACATACAACAGGTGTCACATAAATACTTTAGTGATAGTCTGGCTTTGCGAAGGTAAGTTATTCTTCCTCCTTTCCTTCCTTCTTCTCTTTGTGATATTGATTGACATGTTGATTTAACTGCATAGTCTTCTAAGGAGCATCGCTTGCTTTACCTCTGCTATCTGTCCCATGCCACCATTACGGGATGAAGTAGAGAGAGCATGGTGGCATCATTGCCTGTGTTTATGCTTTAATCTCTCCATCTTTCTCTGGACTTTGCCACCCTATCATGTTCACATGGCAACTGGCAAAGAAACCAGCTACCCTCTCCCTAGTTACATCTATAGTGACTATCATTTATCCTCTTGTGCCAAAGTCATCCCCTCTGACATCCACAGGCCAATCCAGAGAACATACTGTAGGAGTTCTGGGAGAGGTCACAGGTCAGGATACACAGTATAGAGGGACATTTAGTGACAATGTAGAACTGACATGATTATATCCTGTATTCCTGAATGTCTATTGGTGTTTCTTAGCCTAACAAACCTAGTAGCATAACTTTACTATTTATATTGGGTATTTCAGAAAAAAGTTGAAAAATAACTTAGTAAGTGAAGTTGAGTCTTAGCTCAGATCCTTCTATATTCTGAGTGAGTCATCACTTGAAAAAAAATTATTGAGCAGCTACTCTGTGTCAGGCATTGTGTACAGAGCAGGGATCCTTAGCCCCTGGAACTCAGTCCTCCCTGATTCCCCTCCCAATCTCATAGTTAGTCCTATTTTTATTGCCATGTTAAGATTTATATTCTAGTATATGAAATAGTTAAAGATATTTGTTGAGCACTTATGATATTCCTGACACTATGCCAACAGCTTTGCCTACTGAATGTCTATTATCTCATTTAATCCTCATTTCAGCCCCTCAGGGCAGATACTTTCATTATCTCTATGTTAACAGGTGCAGAAGCTAAAGTGCAGAGTGGTTAAGTATCTTGCCCACAGCCACACAATTAGGAAGCAGCAAGGTCAAGGTGGGATCCAGAATATCTGCTTGTACTCTGTGCTTCTAGCTACTGCTTGACTCTCTCCTGCCTCATAAACACCCTGAGTCAGGGATCCTATTTCCCTTCAGCATTATTGACATTTTAAGGATCTTACTTAACTTCAGGGATTCTCGCCTCCTTCCAGATTCTATGTGAGAGACACACTTCTCTCAGAATCCCTCTTCACATGGCAACAACCTTATCCAGGTCGCCTCTCCTGTCCCAAGCTGCTGCCTTCCTACAAATGTGGTCTAAGGCCCACCTCTCACTTCCCCAAAACACAGCTAAGACCAGACCATGAGGCTTAACAAGAGATTATTAAAGTCCCTAGAGGGGATTAGAGTGCATTCACTAGAGCCCCTCCATAGATTTCTTACGCTGACTTCTCCAAGCTACTGTGCTGAAGGGGCTGGCTCATCTCAACTATTGGGAACCCCCTAGTAGGCACATCTACCCTGGGCCCGTTCCTTGATACCTAGATCAAGCCAACCTAACACAAAATCTTCTCTGGAAAGGAAGCCTAATCTACCACTGTGACTCCAAGGAAAGAATTGCATTTTGATCCAGAGCCCTGTCTCTCCAGAGAGACTCCAAACATCTCACATCAGAAGTGGGGCTCAGGCTTCTGTTGCAGAACCTAAATGCCTTTTAAACAATTGTGTACCTCCCCTCCTGACCCAGATAAAGATGAATTTATTCCTGCTGTCTCTGGACTTAGAAGGGATCCAGCCTGAGCTCTAAAAAAGACCAATTTCCCCCCTTTTTACTTATCAAGTGAAGAAAAACAAAAATGCCTGAACTTATTCATGAAGTGTTGGCCACTTTAAAAACCCATTGGCTGGAGTTGTGGCTCAGCGGTAGAGTGGTCTTCTAGCACATGCGAGGCCGTGCTAGATATTGTGTCCAACTACAACTAAAAAAAAATAAAATAAAAATAAAAAACCATTTCCCATCCATTATCTCCTTGTACCTCAGAAATTATTTCTCATGACTGGGGAGAACATTCAGAACTTTCCCTGCATTGATACTAAGTTCAGAGTATGGGCTAGGACCTGTTTCCATGTTCCTGGGTATTTTCCTGGACCCTTTTCCCATCTGGAGTTATTTCTACTCCAAACCTCCTTGGTAAAGCAGGATGTTAGGCTGGGTTTTGGTAACTCAAGGAGAATCTTACTCCTAAAAAAAAACCAAGATGGTTCTTTATATAGGATTTCCAGGAACTGACCAACATTCTTTTGGTAATAAACTTTTTGACCACCACTGTTTCTCTGCAGGTGTGCATTTTTAAACAATGCACTGATAGTTTGAAACGGGTTTGAACCAATTCCGCTCCCCCCCAACCAAGCAAGCATGATTTTACACACATCAAGATCTTGCTTGTTGTCTCTCCTCTTTGCTTTGTGTTGAATGAAAAGGCATTGGATAAATCACCCTCACACAAAGGGATGACAATTAAAAATCACTCTGGTTCCTCTTGACCCTTTACTTCCTTTCAGGCAAAGAAAGGGAGAAAAGGAGGAGGAAACATATCACTGTGGGTTCATTAGTTTGTTTCAAGGCCTGTGAGTGGAAAGGCTTATCTCATCGCTATGGGTAGGACAGAATGAAATCTGAAGTGTAATCTTCAATCTGATCAAATGTCACACAGGAGCACATTATCCCCTCCTGAAGGAAAAATGTGTGCCCACTCTAAAAATGCACAGGATCTCTCAGGCCAAATGTATTTTATAAAGATCTATTTTTTTTCCTCTTGAATGTGGGCCTGACTTTAAAAAGAAACAAAGCACATGCAAACATAAAAACTAGTAATAGTTTAGAAGTGGCCCCAGCTCCATTTATCTATGGGATGGATTGAAGATGAGCTTGCCTTACTTATATACAGGATACTGTGTGTTGATCTGAATTACAAATGCAGGGGGTTTTGTTGTTGATGATGTTGTTTGGTTATTTATTTATTTATTTTTTGATTTTTTTTTTTTTTAATTTTTTTGTTTGTAATACTGGGGATCGAATCCACGGGCACTTCACCATTGTGCCACATCCCCAGCCCTTTTTATTTTATTTTTTTATTTTGAGATAATGTCTTCCTAAGGTGTTAGGGCCTCACTAAGTTGCTGAGGCTGACTTTGCACTTGTGATCCTCCTGCCTCAGCCTCCTGAGCAGTTGGGATTATTATTAAGAATTCCTTAGCAGGCGCCCGGCTACAAATGCAGTTTTAACGTATTTGCCCATGACCATGGAGCCTGCCACTCTCTCTAAGAGCCTCTGTCACAGGAGACCCCATTTTCTACTTTTGAAAGAATAGATATAGTCTTTGGAAATTAGCAACATAATAGGGTTTCCAAAGAGGATATGAGTGTACACACACACACACACACACACACATGCACGCACAGATGTGTGCATGAATGAAAACAATTCTTTTCATCTAATAGCATAGCATCTTGGTCTAATGTTACCCATGTAGGGAAACAGGAAAGAAATTAATGGATGAATTTATTATCACAGTTATTATCAAGTAACCGCAAGCCCAGGTCTCATTTCATGACTAGCACTAAATCTGCACTTGGCAGAGTTTCATCACCAATAGGAAACCTGACAAGCAGAAAAACCAATAGGATTTTTAAATGTTTTTTGAATTACCCTTTCCTATTCAAAACCCAGTATATCCAAAACAGCAAATCTTATCTTCTGTATAAACTTGTACTCTCAACTTATTTCCTATGCACTTGGTAGATCAGCAAAACATGCTCTGAATTTACTGACCTTTAATAAAAATAAATTCTCCAGGGAGAATGGGAGCCAGCTCTCCTTTTTAAATACAGTCCTGGATTTCTTCTGGCCTGGGATCAAACTGGGTGCCTCTCACATTTACATGCTGTTGTATGTGAGGGCTGCTAATCGAGAAAATAAATCAAAGAAGGAAGTTTTATAACAGTGTATAGAGAACCTGAAATTAGCATAATGCTGTACTGGTTAGAAAAGGAAAGCACATTTTTCCTAATTTTCTTCTTCTTTCATTATAATTTTTCCCCCCTAACCAAGTCTGGCTAAAAGATCTTCTTACACATTAAGTGAATCCTGTGGGGAATTAGTCTGGCTGGAATGCTTGTTGGAGTTTTGATAATGAAACCACGGCTGTGGCTGTATTTTGTGAGTTTGAAGTTGCAACAAACTCAGTCACCTAAGGAAATACCTTTGGGCTAGCAATGCTCAATAAGCAAAGCACCCTCAAAAATGGATCAGAGCTTGACATTTGCAGAATGCATTTGCAGTTGTTTATTTGAGTTTCTTGTCAATTCTCTGATATAGATGCCCCAGGATTTGTTCTCCATGTTTTACAAGGGGAGACACTGACAGAAAGCAAGCGAGTGACTTGTTATAGCCCCACTATACCAGTGGTGTGAGAATCACAGTGAAGACCTTGATCTTTCATCACAGATGCTTTGAACACTCACAAGAGGCCTTGGGAATCCAGCAAGAAAGAACAACCATCTGTTTAATTCATCTTGGTATCTCCAGCTCCTAGTCTGGGATAGGTGCTCAGAAAACAGTTGCTAAGGAAATGGAAGCCCCAGCAAATTGAAAAAAGGAAAATTAACTGGTCATGGCCTTAGTGTGCCACAGTCTTAGTTTTCGCCTCAGTCTATAGCATTCCAACCCTCTCCACCCACATGGCCAGTTTCAGAAAAGCATGAAGTGTTGTGGACTTTGTCACCAGAGACAGGCCTGCTGTTTCTAGACTTCCTTCCATGGAGTCCAATTCTCAGGCTTAGGGGTCTGTTCATTCATGTGTACTACATGTGAACCAAGAGTGACATGGACTGAGCTGGAAGCTGTAATTCTCATTAGCAGTACTTGGACAGCATTTGCATTCAGCCAAACAGAAGTGCTAAAACACATTTGCACCTAAATGACCATGGGTCCATCGGTTTAATGTCAATAGGAAGTATCAGATAGGGATTAACGTATTACCAACTCTAAGCCAAAAATCGTTCAGATTTCTTGAGGCTTTATGATGGAAGAGACAACAACTATATAGATAGTTCCTGACTTATGATGGATTGACTTCTGATTTTTTTGACTGTACGATGGGACAAAAGTGTATGTACGCAACCAGATTTTGTTTTTTGCTTTCAGTGCAGTAGTCAACATTTTACATAAGATTCAATACTTTTATAAAGTGAGGTTAGTTAGATTTCACCCCACTGTGGGCTTATGTAAGAAGTCTGAGCATGCCTAAGTAGGCTGGACTAAGCTATGGTGTTCAGAGGTTGGATGTATTAAAATTACTAAATGAATCAATAATTTTCCACTTATGATATTTCCAACTTACTTTATCATGGTGTAGTCCCATTGTAAGTTGAGGCACATATGTACTCTGTTCTTACATATTGTTCAACAGGATATGAGAAATGGTCTCATTTCTTGAAAGGGTCACAAGTCATACACTCTGAAAACTGAACTTTGTGCAGTAGATACTGTACTTGGCTGGGATTTTCCTCGTTAATGCATTTCATGTGGCAGGATGGACATCTGAAGGTTTTTACCGGATGCTGGTACTATTTTCATGAGTATGATTCTAACCCCATTAGCTAAGGGTAATGCTATTAAGTAATGAACCATAAGTTGAAGGTGGGTTGTACAAATAAAGCAAGCTATCTAGAAGAACCATCCTACATTTAAATACAAATTGAAACAATTTATTCCTTTTCTAAACCTGTAGACCACAGTCAAATTTTTTTAAAGTGGCTCATAACAAAAATTATTTGAAATACACATGTTCTTGTGCAAAGACTAAATCTTGGGCCATGCCACCCATGTATATGAATGCCCTGGATTCCAAGCATGAACTAAGAATATTATAACACACACAAACCCCTGCCTTGCCCACTATTAGAATTTTAAGTCCCAGGTTAAGACCAGGTCTCTAGTTGAGTACAAATTTCAGTGGGATTTGGAAAAATCCTTTAAATAGATTTTTATTGGTTTTTAAGAAGAGGGTTATTGTGTTAATAATGGGCATACATTAGGCTTTAGATAATTGCTTTATGTAACTTAGAGTTTTGGCTTTCAGCTAAATAAACACTCTGTGTGTTCACAGGTGTATTGTCCTCAAGGGCACTCTGCTTTTAAGGGTGGCAGCTGTTGCCAAGGTGTTGCTGATACAGTTCTGCGTATAATTTATTGGAAACAGGTGCTGGCTCATGATGAAGATAGACAGGAAACTAAAGCAGACAACATGTTTAACCACCATTAAAAAAAGTTCAGGTTCAGAGAGACAATGTGTCTGAGATGTTTGGGGGATGTTGCCAGCATCCCAGCGCAAGTTTAAAAGTTCCTGCAGATCCCCATAAGGAAGAAATTGTACATGAATTTCAAGCAGCCCAGCCTAATGAGTGCCTGATGCTATGCTGCCAGATTTAATTGATTACATGAAAATTTTTTAGTTTGTGTAAGGCTAGCAAAAAAATCATAAAATACTTTTCTAAGCTAATTGTTAAAAATGACTTCCAAATGAGGTAATAACTGTTAGCTTTCAATGATCTGGACAGTGGATTATAATGTGTTTTCTTTATACTCAAAGTACTTGCTGCAGATTCTGTCTCAGGGTCTTTGGGTGCTGGGAAGAGCCCAGCATGAGTGTCCGCAGGGCACCAGTGCAGGTTAAGATGATGAGGCAGGAGATGGGACCTAGGTACAAGCTGCCTGGCTATTCCTGTCTCCCCACTGATATGGGAGATGGCTCTGCCGTGGAGGTGGGCAGCAGGCTCAGATGTGGCTGTTGGTTTCCATGTTTTCTGGGGCAAGGAGAAGTGAAAACAGGTTGGGACTGCTTCTTTCACTGGCCTCTGGGCCTTGCTCACCCTCACTCCCCAGTACAAACTCCCCAGTACAGAAGAGGAGACCTATCAGCTCCTATGTTGACATTGCAAGGCATCCCCCTCCCTGTGAAAAGGCATTTGTATATTTTCCCAACTAATCTTGAGTTTAATCAGCATGCCACAGAATACACATGTGCAATAAATATGCATACTAAATACAGCTGAAAAAGAAGTTGTTAAAAGTGCGTGCACAGTTTTTCAACCTCAAAAACCTAAATATCTTGGCCATTTACATGTTTAAAAAATACCCAAAGGCATTAGACCACATGACGGACTAATGGCCTGCCAAATTTCATTTTTTGGGAAAAGAATCCACGTTGGAGTTATAACACACGAGTGTAAAAAAAGCAACTGAAACAACAAAATTGGGTTAAGAAACATTTTTGGACCCCAAGGCTCAGATACCGTGTGCCAAAAATGTTGACAAAACTTTGTACCAATACCAGCGGGCATGAACAGTTTAATATCTGCTTTATGTGAAAAATCATTGACAATTGAATGTCTGCATTAATTTGAAAGTATTTTATGCAGTAGGTAGAAACTTTTACATTACCATTCCTAATCTCTACCAGCCGTCCTGCTTCTCTTCCTCAAAGGGAAAGTGACTGACAGGGCTGAAAATACCCAATCTGCAGAAGGCCGGGTCGCAGCTGTCTTTATCACCCTTCCCATAGCCCCATCCTGGCCTGAAACGCAGGAATTTGGTTTGTGTGCTGCTCAGAGCCTTCAGCAGAGGGTTAGCATAGGAAAGCAAATAGCTGGTGTAAAAATAAACCTTTTATTTTAAAAAAAAACTTTATAAGGCCCCTTTATTTAGAGGGAGACTCACTCAAATAAATACACCGTTAACAAACTTATATAATGAATAATAATATATACTGTAACAAGTGATGAAATGGAATCCCACAATACAAGTGCTGAAATCTGATGATTGATTATCAAACTTATAGGATAAATAAACCTTCTTCAATTAATAGCTAGTCATAGGGATGAGTTGCTAGAGAATTTCCCCATAATGAAAACCACCAATGGCAGAGGTTCAGGGAGAGTCAAATTCTGAATTTAGCTTAAACACAGCCCTCTTTCCAGGGTGGTGATGAACTTGGGGGTCACAGCAAGATGAGTCCAATGTATCGAGGCAGCAATGTGCTTTCTCCAGCTGAGCAAATGGATTATCTGGGCCTTTTGGGATCCACATGTTTAAGAATCAGAAGAAGCTATTTTTAATTTATTAAAACGGGAATTGAGAACCAACCTGGTTTCCTTGGATGCGTTTCTTGCCAACAAACCAATGAAAGCAGCCATTCAGAGATTTTTTTTTTCTTTTCTAGCTTCAGTTTGCATCCTTATTCTTCTCTCTGAGTTGATGTGGATAGGCTGGTCAAAGGCTTCTTATTGATTTTGGAAGAGAGCTGACTTCATGTTTGCAACCAGCCACCCTCTGATGTCGGAGCGGCAGAGTTATGGAGAAAAACAACTAATGGGAAATCCCAGATGGCCAGCTGCATGCTTGCAACTCTCCCTGCACATCATTTAGCAAGATCTTCATTTTGAAGCAATGGAAGAAATAGTCTGTCTAGAGTCCCATGAATGCTGCTTTGTGAATGCTTTGTCCCTGTCTTGAAATAGAGAATCTTCCATTGAAGCAACCATACTTGTTAGAGTTGTACTAGCTACATCTGGGAGAATAAGGTTTATATGTTCATCGACTGATCCATCTATCCATCCATCCATCCATCATCCATCTGTCCATCATCACCTGTCCATCATCATTAATCCTAGTTGTGTACTGTTTTCCTTAGTTTCTCCTTGGAAGAACACCATACTTCTATTATCTTGAAGGCTGGTGTGTCCAGCATGTGCTGTATTTTGATGCACTGACCTCTTGGGGTCTTGCTGACATGGGAAAGGACTCCTGGAATTAGCTAATTCTCAGATAACAAAAATCTCCCTCTGGAAATGCAAGCCAAGAATAGGAAATTGTGCCTTAACTAACTTCTTTATCAGGTTCATATGTGAGGTCATTATCCTCTCACCCAATCACTTCAGAGCTGGGTACCAGACAACTAAGGGATAGATACTTCTGTCATCCCAGAGCCCACTGAAATGATTCAAACTAGCCAACCCAAGTCCTGCTTAGCCTGTTCACCTATTCCCACTTCACCCATTCCTTCTTGTGAAAGCCACAATAAAAGTTCCTGCCCACACTGTCCCCTCACTCCTGTCTCCTGACAAACTCTGGCGCCTTACCATGTGGCCTCATGCAGCTTGGTGTGGTCCCTTCTCTTAAGATCTTCAAATAACAAACCATCTTTTCAGTGGTGACTGACTCCTGATCTGTTGGTCTCACCATACCAATGATGATAAAACCTATATTTTAAAATAGGCGGAATTAAAAAAAATAACCTTCCTTTTGAGACTCAAAGCAGTTCTGGTATCCCTGAAGTTGGAGGTCAAGGAATGTAGTCCACATGGCCAAAACTTTGGATCTTGCTAATGTTAAATTTCCACTTCCCTGAACATACACTGTTCCTATTTTACTGGACAGTTATAAAGGTCACATGAGTTGAAAATAACCGAGTATGCGCTAGGAACAGAGTTAAATCTGTACCATCCTGTACTCATCTCCTCCTTCCTTCCTTCCTCACATTTTTTAAACCCCACTGTTGGACACCTGTCCTCTGAGTAACCTCCACTGGGCTGGTGGAGACCATAGGGTGGGCCATTTTTAAGCTCAGTTTGAATAATATTGTGGAGGGTCGTTGCCAAGGAAACAAAAGTGGAGTTGGATTTCTTGGAGGGACTGTACTACTCAACTGTCTGGGTGGTCATAGGAAAATTATTTCATGTATCCTGCTGTATAAAATAGTAATGTTTCCCTACTTCATAGAATGGCTTTGAAGATGCAACAAGTAACAACTTTGGCAAATAGTGGGTGTTCTTTGAACATGAAAGAGTAGGAATAGTGGTAGCTGGAGTATTGGCAGTACCACAGGCTCCCTCCTATGCTTCTTATGACTACCCATGTCCAGGTGCCATCCTGAAGTTGACCATCTTTCTGGCCAGTGCCTTATGGAGGATGGGGAGGCTACTTTCCCCCTAGTCATACCTCTTAACTAAATCTCAAACAGGAATTCAAATATGCTGATGGAAATTCAAAATCATTTTACTGTGATGAATGAGATTTTTACAGTCAGTACCAAATGCTGCGAGTTTATGGACTGTCTACCCTGAAACATCTGAACAGATTGTTACCAGCCCTGAGTTCTATCTGATTTCATGTGAGTTTACTTTGAGCCATGGGACTCAAGTGTCATGCCAATCCATTGGAGGTCAGAAAGGACAAGAGCAGAGCTTCTGCTTCATTGCCTGGTTCTTAATTCTGTTTCCCTTCCAAAAACTTTCTCCTGATGGATGTTTTCAGACCATGAGGGACAGTAATCATAAGTCATTTTTTAAATACTGGAATAATAACCAATTGTTAGATGATTAAAAGCTATAAATGGGATGTAGAAGAAACACAGGGACATAGGAATCAGACTGACTTGCATTTGAATTTAATCTGGTTCTTGCACACAACAGTTGTCTTTTCTGAACCGTATATGCCCATCGGTAGGATGAGAGTGACAGGTTGACTTTGTGGGGTTATAAACACTGGCAACATAGCAACAGTAACTATAATAATAGTAACCAATGGACCACTTTCCCCAGCTAGGTGACAAACCCACAATGTGATTCCTAGGATCCCAACTTACAGATGAAGATGCGGAGGCACAGAGAAGTAAAGGGATGGTGGGAGCCAGGATTTGAATCCAAGACACCTGGTCTGGAAGCTTGCATGTTTAACCACTATATCATGTGGTCTCCCAAGAATATTACCTCAGAGTTCTCAATGCACTTTTTCTTTATAATTTTAGTTTGCTTTGAGGTCTTTGGGACAAGGAATGTCAAGAATCCTCTCCCAGCTCAACTGCCCACCCACCCTGACCACCAAGCCCCTCTGTCACCAGCTCATATCTCTGCAAACACAAACTCCCTCTGCTGCTAAATTCAGTCTTCAGGAGCTGGTGGAAATAGGGGCCAGGCCTCCAGGAGAAGGGGCCCACAAGGAAGCTTGGAAGCAAAGCTCACGAGTCAATCAATCAGTATATTTATTTCATGCTAAGCAGCTCAGGGAATACAGGGATATTATAAGACACCATCCAGTCCCTGGCTGGATTTCTGGTGATATTTTCATAAGAACCAGGCCTGGAGCTGGGACCTGCCCAGCCCATGAATACTGCCACAACTTGAGAGACTGGCTGCCCACCATTTGTGCAGAGTGGCAGGGAGTGGTGGGTAAGAAAAGGAACTGGGAACAGGCAGGATAAGTCCATGTCACACACCACCAGTGAATCCTACCCAGTGCTCTGAAATTCGGTTTACACAAATGTACAATGAGGACCTTACCAACTGGTACATAGCATGGAATTAGCCCAGGGCCTGGTATGCAGCATGCCCAACAATTGTTGGTTTTTATTAAGAAGCCTTGAATCCCAGTGGCTCGGGAGGCTGAGGCAGGAGGATTACAAGTTCAAAGTGAGCCTCAGCAATGGTGAGGTGCTAAGCAACTCAGTGAGACCCTGTCTCTAAATAAAAAATAGGACTGGGGATGTGGCTCAGTGGTTGAATGCTCCTGAGTTTAATCCCTGGTACAAAAAAAAAAAAAAAAGAAAGAAAGAAAAAGAAAAAGTAAAGAAAAGAAAAAGAAGCATTGATTGTGTCAGATGGCATAAGGAAGTATATTCTGTAAACCCTTGGTGTCCTATTTTGAATTCTCTTGAGTATGTTTTTCTGGAGCAGTTATTCAACATAGGCATATCCCAGAACCTCTCCCATTCGGCCCTGGATCTTCTGAGATAAGGGGTGGGGTGGGTGGGGGAGCTTTTGTAAATGCCCTTCATGAACTTTGGAGTGGGAGAGATGGGAAATAGAAAAAAAACCTATGGGTGACTCTTACCAGTAGGGAACAGAGCTGGGGGATACCTACTCCTCTTCTGTACTTCAGGCAATTTATTTCTTTTATTTTTTTTTAGGTACCAGGAATTGAACCCAGGGTTGCTTAACCACGGAGTCACATCCTCAGTCCTTTTAAATATTTTATTAGAGACAGGGTCTCACTGAGTTGCTTTAGGACCTCACTAATTTGCTGAGGCGGCTATGAACTAGTGATCCTCCTGCCTCAGCCTCCTGAGCTGCTGGGAATACAGGCATGCACCATTGTGCTGGGCTCAGGCAGAGAATTCTGAGGTGCGTTCTGTAGGGCTCCTAAGAAGGAAGGTCTGTCTAGATGGAACGGAGCCCTCCTGTGCACACACCCTCTCTCCCTGTCACACCCCTCACTCTTTCCTAAGACTACTCCCCAAAATGAACTCCCATGATAAAAGTGTTACCAAATATGTCTGACACCTCTGTTTCATCATCAGTGAAATGGGGACACTTCCTGGTGGGCCCCATGTGTTTGCTTTGAAGATTAAAGGAAGCAATGCTTAGTCTACGCCTGGTAGAGAGTTTGGTTCTGCCCAAGCAGAACCTGAGAACAGGATTCATGTGAAAATGATTTATTGGGAGGGAATCCCAGGAAAAGCCAGAGGAAAGGGAAAGAAGCTAAGCCAGGACAACAAGCAGGTTACACCAAGGGTAACTCTGGCGAAATCTCCCAGAGGAAGCCTGGAAACAATATGGACATACCTCAAAGGAAGTATGTAGACCCCTTGGGGCTTAGTGCATTCAGGCATGGTAGGTTCCAGAAGGCTGAGGACTTCTGCAAATGGAGACTTAGGTTCAGGCTGATGGTAACTCAGCTATGGTAGTTCAAACACTAGGAACTGTATGCAAGAAATGCTCAATGGGGCCAGGCATGGTGGTACGTACCTATAATCCCAGCAACTTGGGAGGCTGAGGCAGGAGGATCTCAAGTTCAAAGCCAACCTCAGCAACGGTGAGGTGCTGAGCAACTCAGTGAGACTCTGTATCTAAATAAAATACACACACACACACACACACACACACACAAAGGGGGGCTGGGGAGGTGGCTTAGTTGTTGAGTGCCCCTGACTAGACAGGGCACTGACTATGGTATTCACAGCATCGTGATATTCCTATCCTGTGACATTCTTACAAAAAAAAAAAAAAGCCTTCTGTAATAAAAGAAAACCTAGTTTAAAGCATTCAAAGAATGAGTTTGCCCAACTCCCTTGGGCCTTTCCTTCCTGGACCTATCTTGACTACATGTCCCATGGTAATGGCCTTTCTTCTGCAAACCAACCTCCTGACATAAGCCTCCTGCCAGCAGCTCAGGGATTTCCCAATCCCCCAGAGCCATCAGGAAAGCTTTCCCATGGTGCCCTGAGTCATATGTGCACACTCTCTGAACGTTCCAGATTTTCTTCATGTTTCTGGTGGAGTGGATTGGAGGAAGGGGTACAAGAAGGGCCTGGGGGAGGACAGGCTGGAGTTGGGTTGAGTGGAGTCTTTCAGTTGAGAGGCACAAGCAAGATGAAGAGTGTCCATGAGGCGAATCTGAGAGCTATTTGATGGCATGTTGGATTTGGAAGCGGAAGCAGGGGACAGTGGGGAGGCCCAGCTATGTCTCCCATTTGGACAAATGAGTGGATGCCGATGACATGCGCTGGTTTGGGAAGGCGGAAAAGTAGTTCATGGTGAAAGGCAATCCCAGTTTGGGGCCTTTTCTGTGTGAAACTCAGGAGGAACAGGTAAATAAACCTGTCACTAGGCAGAAGCTGTCTGAGCCTGTAGATCAGTCAAGACACCTTGGTGGCTGAAGCTATAGACCAGAGCTCTGCTTTAAAAGAAGCTAAGCTAGGACCCAGCACCAAGGAGGAGCTGCCCTGTGGTACCATCAGGCTCAATGGTTAGAAGTTGAGGAATGAGCTCATGGAAAAGATGGCTTAGACTTACGTCTCTGTGGTCCAGAGCCTGGGCTTGTTCTCACTGTGTTCTCTCCACTGTCCTTTCATCAGTCCTAATGCTCCTGGAAATGCAGTGTTTAAAACATTTTGTTGAAAGGGCCGCAGGGAAATTTGTGAATGTTGAGCTCCATCCACACTCCCTCATCTTCATCACTCAAAATGCACAGATCTAACTTCCAGTGGTCCGCACCTGCATTCCCTGGCCCGGGGAATATTCCGGGAGCAACTTTTAACCAATGTCTGAAGGTAGTTGGTGTTTAGCTACCCGGCTCCCTTGCTCTTTGGGTGGGATCCTCCTCAGCTGTGTGTCTGTCTCTGTCTCCTCCAGTTCCTCTGCTGGAGAGAGGTGCCATTGAATTCTTGCTTTGCAGTATGTTCAGAGATTCCTGCCAGAGAGTTTTAAGGTCCACCCTTCCTCAGGTAGCATGATGACTTCTCAGTAGCTTTGAATGTGGATAGTTGGCGCCCATCCACTGCTCAGCTGTCAGAGCCTCAGGGATCTTTAATTATGGAAAACATGGACATCATGGGAGACGTTTTCTAAGCCTTTCAAACTGTAGGTTCCATCTGGAAAATCTCAAAAAAGGTTGGCCATGTGGTATGTCCCACGTTATTACATAACCCATGCTTAACACTCTGCTCGTGTTCCCGGACGCTCTTCAAAAATTTTTTTTTTAAAAAGTTATTTATTTATTTATTTTAGGGCATTTTTTTTTTTTACCCCAAAGTATCTGGAGTCCTTATGGAGAGCCTTCTCCAAGTGTTCGTGTTTATGCCCAGTTGCAACATGTGAACCTTTTCCTCTTCGAACTTTCACATGGGAATAGGATTTTGTATTCTCTGAAGATTCCTTTACTCTTTGGCCTGCCCCCATGTCAGGTGGTAATCGCCACTTTAAAATACTGAGATTAGTGCAGTAAAAAAGATTTATGAATATTAATTCTTTTTATAGCAGGTCATAATGTGAGCTGGAGAACAGAGTACGGTTTCATTCCAGCGCTTTACTGCAAACAAGAATGGGGTTTGCGTGTTGTGGAAAATATTAGTCGGAGATGCTGGTTTGAAAACCAATTTGTTTAGAATGGCTTTGGTCATAACTCGCCAGACACCCTGAATTTGTGGAGAGTCTGTTCTGGAGAATAAGGACCGTGAATTTTATAGCTGTCATGTTATTCCTAATCAGCAGCATTATCCAAAGAATTTTCAAAAAATATAGTTAAAATGCAAACCACAAAATGCTGAAGTGGCTAGTCTTAAGAAGGAGCAATCCTTTTCAGACTTTCTAGGGCTAAAGTTTAAAAATGACAGAGCCTTCTCACTGGCTGGTCACTATTCTGCAGGCTTCTGTCTTAGCCCCTTCCCTGAAATGGTGTTTTCAGAAATCACAGGGGTGCTAAATCCACTAGCCTCTCCTTACCACCTTTGTAGAGTTTGACGTACTGGACCGTTTGTCCTTAATGGACACTCTTCCCTTGGCATAAGCAAGAAAAATCCTGGAGTGCTTTATAGCTAACATTAAGGGGAAAAACTGACTTCATCCAGGTTATCAATGTTTCCACCCCAGTTCTGCCCCTTGCCTGCTGTGTGACTTTAGACAAGTTAATGAACCTCAGGATCCTCATCTGTAAAGTGAGGTATCAATATCACTTACCCCTGGGCTGGAGGTGAGGAGTGAATGAGTCAATGGACATTGAGTATTTGCAACAGGGCTTATGGCATAATAACTGCTCAATTAACATGTGATTTAATCAGTCATTGCACACCAAGAGGAAATCAGTCTCTGCTTGTTAACTTTGTGTTTGGTGTACTTTTGAAAGCTGATGCTTAATTTCATACCTGAGCTGAGCCACCACTTTTTCTCTTTAGACTTTATGTTGTAGAATATGATTAAGATTCCTATCCCAAAGTCATAAAGACATTGTCCATGTTTTCTTCATTAATTCCATACTTTAAACTTGACATTTTACTTTTATTTCATATGGAGTTAACTAAACATAACTTGACTTACCCTGGGATAATGTCCTGATAAATGCATAGTAAACTGAATATTGCAAATCAAAAAATGTACAAAATACATCTATCCTACTGAACACCTAATATTGTGCTAGAACATTTATATTAGGCTCCAATGAAGCATCATCAGAGAGTATTGTTCTACATATTGCTATCCCAGGAAAAGATCAAAATCCAAAGCACAGTGTCTATTGAATGGATGTTGCTTTCCCACTATTGTAAAGTCTAAAAAGTATAAGTTGAACCATCCTAAGTCAGGGACCATCTGCATTTTTATTTGGTGTGAGTTAGCAATTTAATTTTAATTTTCCATAGCGTGAATCTATTTACCAATTAGCTCTTTTCCCAGTGATTAGTGGTGTCTTCTCTATAGTATGCCAAGTTCCCAGAGGCACCCAGGAGTCTCTTCGGCTTCTGTTGCTCATTGTCCTTCTCCTTCCACATTGTCTTAATTCCTATTGCTATTTAATGTCTTCACACTAGTAAGAAGAATCTCCGCGTCCTTCTCTTTCAAAGTATTCTTTGCTATCCATGGGCCTTCATTCATTTATATGTATTTTAGGATCCATTTCCAATAGGAAAATTATTCTTGAATTTTAATTGGAATTGCATTCATTGTTAACTTAATTGGGGCATATTGATATTATTTTGAGGTTAAATTGCCCCCAATCTTGGGCATGACATATATGTAAATCTTCTTTCATGTCCTAGAAAAATTTTTTTTAAAAACTTCTGTCAATATCCTGTAAAGTCTTTATTAAATTACCTAATAAAACCCATAATATTCATTGCTATTATAATTTTTCTCATTTTGTTAATATACTTTCTAATAGAAATTTGCTTTAGTAGAAAATTATTGTTGATTTTTAAGACTCATGATTCTTTGTGGTAGGCTTGCTGAGTTCTCTATTTCTAAAGGTTTCCCTTCAGCTGGGCATGATGGAGCATGCTTGTAATCCCAGCAGCTTGGGAGGCTGAGGCAAGAGGATTGCAAGTTCAAAGCCAGCCTCAGCAATGGCGAGTGCTAAGCAACTCAGCAAGAACCTGTCTCTAAATAAAATAAAAAATAGATCTGGGGATGTGGCTCAGTGGTTGAGTGCTCCTAAGTTCGATCCCAGTACCAAAAAAAAAAAAAAAGCTAAAAGTTTCCCTTCTTCTGGATTTCTGCATAATGAATATTTTATAAATTCCGTTCCAATTCAATATTTTTTCTTCACTTTTCTCATCTTATTGCTTTTCTAAATATTCCAAATAGTGTTATAGGGGTGATTGTTGCCTTAATTCTGACCTTACAGAAAACACTTCTAAAATATTTTATAAGATAAAGAAAAATGTCTTACATTAACTAATTTTCTAAGAAGTTCACTGCCCCCAACCTAGAAATGGATGTTGAACTTTATCATATGCTCTATTTCTATTAGGACCCTGAAATCTTTTAGTTTTAAGAGTTCAATCATATCACTAGGTTTTCCTATGTTGAACCATAAATAGGAAATACATATATAATATCTCATTTTAAACTTTAAAAATTAAGTTCAGAATTTAACTTGATATACTATTATTTTTTGTCATGTTATATACTATTTCCTTGTGGTTTAGTTTTTAAATTATATCAGCCTTACAAAATGAGCTGCCCAGGATTTCCTCACTTTGGACTTTTTAGGACAACATGTACAAGATATGAATTGCACATTCCTTGCTTTCTCTATAAAACCGTCTATGCCTGTCATATTGGGGGTAGGAGCAAGTGATTGTCATTTCAGTTTCTTTAAAGTATACAGATTTATGCACATTTTTTACTTTTTTCTATAAACATTCATTTTTCAAATATATTGGCATATGATTGATAGTTTTTAATTTGTTCCCATTTTTTTAAATTTTATTTTTTTCATCTTCTTGTTTTACATATTACCAGAGATAATTATTTTTTAGTCTTCTTAAAAATATGATTTTTAGCTGGGCACTGTGGCACACACCTATAATCTAGCAACTCAGGAGGCTGAGGCAGGAGGATCACAAGTTCAAAGCGACCCTCAACAACTTAGTGGGAACCTCAGCAACTTAGTGAGACTCTATCTCAAAATGAAAAAAAAAAGAAAAGAAAAGAAATGGCTGGGGATGTAGATCAGTGGTGAAGCACCTTTGGGTTCAATCCCTGGTACCAAAAATAAATAAGTAAGTAAATAAATAAATAACAATTTTTATTTTGTCAAGCATCCTTATTTTATTGTTATTATGTTTTTCTCTATTTCATTGACTTATGACTTTATTTTCATATCACCATGTTTCTTGTATATTTGTCTTTCCCCTATCATCATATTCCTACCATCTTTATACAACCATTTACCTCATTTATTTTTAGTCTTCTTTATTTTTAGAATGTATTTGAAGCTACACATCATTCTCAAGGTACAGAGTTATCTACATCCAGCAAATGCTGAAAAGAAATGCTTTCGTTGTCCTTAAGCTGAAGAATAAAATTAATTAAACTGTAATTTCCCCTCTCACCTTTTTTCTATTTTGCCCAAGGTCTACCTGGTAGTAGTAGATTTTGTTTTATTTTGTTTTCTTAGTTTGTAGATATATGAATTTTTTCTAGCTAAACTCAATTTTACTAATTTTAGATTTTATTATATTGAAGTCAGGAAATATTGTCTAATGTTGAAACTTAGAAATGTGTTGATAGTTTCTTCACATCTCTAATGTATGATCTGTTTTTGTGACTGACAAATGTTCTTCTAGGGAAAAAAGTGCATATTGTATGCTTGTATGCAAAATTTTATATAAATTTGCATGTATAACATTAATTATTGCATTGCCATCTTCCATATACGTTAGGGTCTGTAAACAAGTCAAGATGGCGCCTGGCATTTTGCCAGAGGGAGTGGTTTATGAAGTAACGCCAGCGAGCCATTAAGTGTGGAGATTCCTTTATTGGTTGACTGCTGTATCTAGTTTATGCTAATTAAGATAAGCTGTGTAGAATGTATATATACCCCTCCTGTCCTACAATAAACGGCTCCCACTCCTGCTGTATCAATCTACACAAGTTGTTCGTCACCCCCCGGTTATTTTGCTGCAGCCGGACTGCGGCACATATAGTCAAATTTATCTTACTCAATTTAGTAAATCAATTTCTAAGAGCAATGATTTAAAATCTCCAAATCTTTTTGCTTTTCCCTTCCTTTCATTTCTATCATCAGTTGCTTTATGTATTTTGCTTTTAGGATTGTGATTGCTTATGGATTCTTATTTTTTAAATCTAAATTCAATATCTCTTTATTTCCTATGATTTTTTAATCTTACATATATCCAATTATCTTCTGACTTTTAGTTTTTCAATATATCTTCTTCTGTTCTTTATTTTCCTTGAATTTTATCTTTTTCAAAGATTATGTTGTAGAGTCTCATTTGGGGTTTTGATTTTCTTTTCTTTTATTTTTGAGTCTCTGTCTTTTGATTGTGTTTGATTTATTCTATTTATATTCATTAAAATGTTGAGTAAATTGAGGTATATTGCTGGCACTTAAGATTGTTAATTTTAAATTTACTATCCCAATATTCTGTGATCATTTTCTATTTTTCATTAACAAGTTTGTTAAATTATTAATTCTGCTTTTATCTTTTTCTACTGGTATGCCTCAAACATTTCAGGTTCATGTTTTTGCTTATTTTTTCTTATGCTTTCAGGTTGTGAATATTTATATCTTTTTAAAAAAATTATTGCCATGCAGGAGTTTGAACCCAAGGCCTTGTGCATGCTAGATAATTGCTGTACCACCGAGCCACATACGCAGCCATATTCGTGTCCTCTTCTACTAGAAGCTAACACAGTCTCACCTACATCCTTTTTGGAGGAAGAAATATTCAAATGAAAGAACAGCACCAGAACCCAGCTACATAAATCCCAGGATGCAATTCACATCTCAGAACTAAAAACTGCCCTTTTACAATTAGCTATCAGGACTCAGAAACAAAGTTCTAAATAGTGACTCCCTTTAAAAAAAATTTATTTGTTTTGGCTAGTTACACATGACAGTAGAATGCATTTATGCTCTTTGATATATCATACATATATGGGATATAATTTCTCATTTTTCTGAGTGTATATGTTACAGAATCATATTGGTCATGTAATCACGTATAAACATACAGTAATAATATCTGTTTCATTCTACTATCTTTCTTATCCCCACATCCCCTCCCTCTCCTCCCATCACTTCTCTCTATCTAATCTAAGGTAATGCTATTCTTCCCTAGTGCCTGCTACCTTATTGTGAATTAGCATCTGCATATTAGAGAAAACATTCAGACTTTGATTTTGTGGAATTGGCATATTTCATTTAGCATGATGTTCTCCAACTCCAACCATTTACTGGCAAATGCCATAATTTCTCTCTTCTTTAAAGCTGAGTAATATTCCATTGAATATATATTCCACATTTTCTTTATTCATTCATCTATTGAGGGGACACCTCGGTTGGTTCCATAGACTAGCTATTGTGTATTATGCTACTATAAACATTGATGTGGCTACATCACTAAAGTATGCTGATTTTAAGTTCTTTGGGTATAAACCAAGGAGTGGGGTAGCTGGGTCAAATGGTTTTCCCAGTTTTCTGAGGAATCTCCATACTGCTTTCCAGAGTGGTTGTACCAATTTGCAGTCCCACCAGCAATGTATGAGTGTATCTTTTTCCCCCACATCCTCACCAACATTTATTGTTACCTATATTCTTGGTGATTGCCATTCTGACTGGAGTGAGATGAAATCTTAGAGGAGTTTTGATTTGCATTTCTCTAATTGCCAGAGATGTTGAACACTTTTTCATATAAATATATGAAAGACAAAATGCAGTAAAAATGACAGCCAGCTTAGCAAGACAGACCACTTCTAGACAATAACTGCTCTAGCCAAACATCACAGGGGCAGACAGAGGTGACCCAAGCCCATTCATGCCAGCAAAGACTGAGTAATTTCCCTAAATGCTTATAGGGCATAATAAGACACCTCAAAATTCCTGCTGGATGAGGTCAGAGAATCCTAAGTAGAGAGCCAGAACTTGTGCTGATTCCTCTTGCTATCAGAAGAAACCATACACTGAGACACCATTACCTCTTACTACTAGAGTCATGTCAGAGGAGGCCTCCTAGAGAGCCAGATGATCAATTGTATTTCTTCTTCTGTGAAGTGTCTCTTCAGTTCCTTGTCCCATTAATTGATTGGGTTATTTGTTTTTTTGGTGTTAAATTATTTTGAGTTCTTTATATATCCTAGAGATTAATGCTTTATTAGAGGTGCATGTGGTAAAGATATTCTCCCAGTCTGTAAGCTCTCTCTTCACATTATTGTTTCCTTTGCTGAGAAGAAGCTTTTTAATTGGAATCCATCCCATTTAGTGATTCTTGATTTTACATCTTGTGCTTCAGGAGTCTTGGTAAGGAAGTCAGATCCTAGGCTGACGTGGTGCAGACTTGGGCCTATTTTTTTCTTCTATTAGCCACATAGTCTCTGTTCTATTGCCTAAGTCTTTGATCTGCTTTGAGTTGATTTTTGTGCATGGTGAGAGATAGAGGTTTAATTTCATTTTGCTGCATATGGATTTCCAGTTTCCCAGCGCCATTTGTTGAATAGGCTATCTTTTCTCCAATGAATGTTTTTGGCACCTTTGTCTAGTATGAGATAACCATATTTGTTTTTGTCTCTGTGTCCTCTATTCTGTATCATTGATCTACAAGTCTATTTTGGTGCCAATACCATGCCGTTTTTGTTAGTATAGCTCTGTAGTATAGTTTAAGGTCTGGTATTGTGATACCTCCTGCTTCACTTTTCTTGCTAAGGATTGCTTTAGCTATTCTGGGTCTCTAATTTTTTCAAATAAATTTCATGATTGCTTTTTATATTTCTATGAAGAATGTCATTGAGATTTTAATAGGAATTGCATTAAATCTGTATAAAGCTTTTGGTAGGATGGCCATTTTGACAATGTTAATTCTGCCTATCCAGGGGCATGGGAGACCTATCCATCTACTGAAGTTTTCTTCAATTTCTTTCTTTAGTGTTCTATTGTTTTCATTGTAGAATTCTTTCATATCTTTTGTCAGATTGATTCCCAGTTTTTTTTTTTTAAGGCTATTGTGAATGGAGTAATTTTCCCAATTTCTTTTCAGTGGATTCATCGCTGATGTATAGGAATGCATTTGATTTATGGGTGTTGATTTTATATCTTGCTACTTTGCTGAATTCATTTATTTAGTTCTAGACATTTTCTGGTGGAATTTTTTGGATCTTCTTGATATAGAATCATGTCATCAACAAATAGTGATAGTTTCAGTTCTCCGCCCATTTTTTCTGCCTATTTGCAAAAATAGGCCGAGAATATTTAAGCTTACAAAATCATCTGACAGGTGAGTTTTCTTTCAACTCTATTTTCTTTTTTTCCTCTAGTTTTATCCAACTTAGTTTGAACATCTCTGTTGAAATGACCCATCTATTTGGTAAAGCAAATATGTCTCTTAAAACAAAAGCAGGGCTTATAATTCCAAAAAGAGAGAATATAATGATCTTTTTATTATTTCTTCCATTGAGTACAAATAAGAACTCTAAACATTATGTATAAAGTTAATATAAGGTGAAAAATAAAAAATAATATCCTCCCCCCAAAAAGCAGCTAGGAATCCAAGGAATGACAGGATACTGTTTCCCCTGAGTTATCCTTTTGCTTATATATCCCAGAGTTGAAGCTAAAGAATAAGAACCCTGGAAACATCAATAGGCACAGATTTTGAATAAAGTCCTAAACAAATGCTTGCTTTTTCAAGACAAAATGCAGTGAAAGTGACAGCTAACCTAGTAAGACAAAACATTTTTAGACAATAACTGCTCTAGCCAAACAACACAGGGGCAGAGAGAGGTGACCCAAGCCCATTCATTCCAGCAAAGACTGAGTAATTCCCCTAAATGCTTATAGGGCATAACAAGATACCTCAAAATTCCTGGTGAATGCTATCGAAGAATCCTAAGTAGAGAGCCAGAACTTGTGCTGATTTCTCTTGCTATCAGAAGAAACCATACACTGAGGCACCATTACCCCTTACTACTAGAGTCATGTAAGAGGAGGCCTCCTAGAGAGCCAGATGCTCATCACTCCTCAACAGTAATGAGGCCACTGGTCCCTGATGTCAGCAAACACTGCATGGTGAGCAGTGGTGACATCCTTCTGCTTCTCCCACCTAGGTACTATCAGCAGAGACCTAATGGGGAACCAAGACTACCTTATACCCCTTGCAGTAATGAGGATCATATCCCTTCCTCAGGTGTCAACAGAGGCCAAGTAGGAATTTTAGATTTCCACTCTCAGCTGACACTAACAAGGCAGTGCCCCTACTTCTACAGGAGTGGTGTTGCTGAAAACCAGCTAAAACAGGAAGTGTAAATAATATTGAAAGTCACATAATGTAATAACCCAATAACCTGGTTTCAATAAAAACTTATTCATATACCAAGAACCCAAAATATCCCAACTTGGAAAGACAATCAATAGATACCACTGTAGATCTGACTGAGATGTTAGAAAAGATGTTGGGATTATCTGACAAAGGTTTTAAAGCAGCCATCATAAAAATGCTTCAAAGAGTAGTAACAAATACTCTTGAAACAAATTTTCAACAAAGAAAGTCTCAGAAAAGAAATTCAAAATATAAAGAATGAAATAGGGCTTTTAGAACTGAAAAATGTTTTACCTGAGATTTTTAAAGAACAACTCAATGAATGGGCTCAATGGCAGAATTGAGGACACAGTTGGAAGAACCAACCAACATGACAATGGAAGAATAGAAATTGCCCATTCTGGAGAGTTGAGAGAAAATACGCTTAAAACAGAGGAGTCAGACTTCAGGAATCTGTGGGATTATAATAAAAGATCTAACATTAGTGCCATCAGAATATCAAAAGAAGAATAGAACAGTGCCGAAGAAGTACTCAAAGAAATAATGACCAATAGCTTCCTAAATTTGGCATAAGACATAGGCCTATAGGTTCAAGAAACTAAAAGAATGCCAAAAAATAAAAATAAATAAAAGAAAAAAGAAATTCACACTAGACACATGAAAGTTCTAAAAACTAAGACAAAATCTTTAAAGCCACAAACAACAGCAACAACAAAACACTTTACCATTGATATAAAAACCATTCTTATGACTATAAATTCCTCATCAGCATTCATGGAGGATATAGAAAAGTAGTACAACATACTCCAAGTGCAGAAAGCAAAGGTTGTCAACCTATAATTCTACAACAAGCAAAAACAATTTTTATGGTTAGGATACGAGGTTTCCTCCAAAAGCTCATGTGTGAGACAGTGCAACAATGTTCAGAGGTGAAACGATTATAATATCTGTAATCTAATCAGTGGATTCATCTATTGATAGATTAATAAATTTGAATGTATTAAAGAGAATATATATATATATATATATATATATATATATATATATATATAAATTCTTTACCTCTCCTGTTTATAATCATCTTAATATAATTATTTTAAACAATCCTAAACATATACTTAGAATCACATTGGATGGTGTTAGAATTTTTCCTTTTTTGTAAATATAATTCATAAATCCAAGAGGATTTATGCTCCAACCTGCTCCAACCTATTGGCTCAGTTGTAAGAGTCCTCATCTAGTCACTCAGACTGGAAAGCATTCTGAATGAGACCTCTGCCCCGTTATGACTCAGTCTAACCCTCTTAAATTAAGGGAATTAAGGAAGCCGACATAATCCAGTCTTATCAATTTGAAATGGCAAGTCATGCCATCTTCGATCAAGTACAAGTACAGAAAACCATTAGTTTAATAAGTCAAGGATATGAAAGACTAATAAAATGAAGAGGAAAAATATGAAAACAGTAATAACTCATCAAAAGGTATACTGGTGAGATCTTGACATCTGAGATTCTCCATTGGAGTTGAGCAACTTTCAGGAGCATTTATACAGAGCAACCATTTGCAGCTGGAAAAAGAAGGCTATGTGAAATGTGCTAGATCTTCTTTGGGTGCCTACCCAGCCTACCTTTTAACTTAGCACCATGGGTCTCCTACCAATTCTTCATTGTTTCAAACCCATTTTGCAGGTATAAGTGTGAGGCCCTTTTAATGCAGTGTTTGTTTTAGAGTCTTGCTCCTGGACAATGGGCCAGGTATGGGTTACCAGTACCCCTGAGTGTTCTGTCTTTATCTCTACGATCAAGTGACCCCTTTTGCATGATAACAATTGGCTATTAAATCTAATGGCAAGATTTTCTCAACCACACTACCACATTTTGAGTTCCTGCAAGTAAAAGTTAACTTTGAAGGGCTGGGGAGATCAATTCAAAATAGTCAGATCATTTTGTGAACCCATGAGAGAGAGCAGTCAGGAAATTTAGAAAAACTTAAAGATATTTTGGAGGGTAGAACTGATACCCTGGGCCAGACCACTGGCAATTCTGATTGTAGTCATTTGGAAGTTAGACACACATATAACCCCGTTTTATCATCCCTGACTGTTCCGATCCTGGGCTTAATATTAAAGAACATGGATATTCTGCAGAAGTATGGGCATCACACACCTTAAATCCCACTTAAAAGTTGACAGATGAGGTAGAGGGAAGTGAAGGGAGGGGAGGGGGTATGGAGGTAGGAAGGATAGTAGAATGAATTGGACATTATTACCCGATGTGCATTTATGATTACATGACTGGTGTGATTCTACATCATGAAAACTAGAAGAATGAGAAGTTATACTCCATTTATGTATGATGTGTCAAAATGCATTCTACCGTCATGTAAAACTAATTAGAGCAAATTTTTTATAAAAAGAAATTGATGGGACCAGTTCTCCCCCAAGGGAGGAGGGGAAAACATGAGAAGAGGAGTCTCCTAAGGGTGGTGATGCTCCAGGAGGGAGAGAAATCCACATCTGTCCACTCCATCTTCCTAGCAAAAGAGAAGTGACATATCAGCTGGGGAATGACTGAGAAAGACTGCAGTAAACCCAAGCAGAAGCTTCACTTCTGGGGCAATAATTCATTGTAATTCTCTGCAGAGCCACGAACCCAAGGAACTCAGGTTATCATCTCCTTGACATGAACAGATAACAAAGCCGTTGCTTCCTGGATGTGACACCTGAAACCAATCTCCAAATGCCTACCCCTTCCTGCCTCTGACCAGAAAACAAAAAACAAAAAACAAAACAGGTCTTACTGATGGGTAACGAGATTGTCAATTCCAAGGACACTGATTCTAATCTATCTCGCCAGCTCAACCCAGACCAATTTCTTACTAAAATGGTTGCTCAGAAAATTGATTTCTTAAACAACTCCCCTAAAAGAATGATACAAAGAGTAGAGAATGGGGACCTTTGTAATTCTTACACCCCTCTTGCTAGTTTCAAGAGGGGAAGATTAGGCTGGGTGACATGTACTGTCTATTGCCAACCTAGAAGTGGCAAAATTCATTTAGCTTGAAATAAACGGTTACCATTTATAATTAAACTTTCAAAGGGTTGCCCACTGATTGAAAAACATTATCCCCTGCTCTTGTTTCAGCTGTATTTGGAGCTGATTGGCTCATTTAGAGGCAATACGCCTTTGATATTTGAGTCTGGCATTCACTTTAACTTTAAACAGACATGCTGGGAAGAGGAAGTTGGGCTGGTGATGTGCTAATTCTTGTTTGCGATTTACCCCCGAGGAACTATAAGAAACCTGCAACTTATCGTACATGAAGCATTGAAACTGGAGACAGCCACATCTGGTTTGTTGGTTGGTCCCCCTCCCCTTTTAAAAAAGAAGGCAACAACCAAAAATGCTTAGGCAAGATAGTTTGATTATAACGGTTAATTTATCAGGGATAAAAGGTTGGAGTCTAATGTGCCCCAGAGAGAGAAGTTGAGGAGCTTTACAAGAGGGTTATAAGCATCTGTAAGTAAAGGGTAATTTTAAGTATATTATATAAAATTTCAGAGACATTGTTCACTAATGCAAAGCTTTTAAAATGCATGCAAGTTTTTTTTTCAGTTGGAAGGCCAAGTGCTCTGAACTGCTGTAGGGCTGGCTTATTGATGGTATTTGGCCTCTCATGGGGCCCCTGGTCCTGAGGAGGAAGAACATGGAGTGGGCCGTATTGAGGTAGGAAATAATCAGCTTAAATAACGGCAGCACCAGGATCTTTCTGATCCTGCTGTCCATTAAAAAAAATTCAAATTTATATTTTATTAGGATTTAACATTATATATGAAAACATTTTAATCAATCCAGCCATCAAAATTAATATTTTTTTTTCCTTTTGGTACCAGGGATTGAACTCAGAGGACTTGACCACTGAGCCACATCTCCAGCCCTATTTTTGTACTTTATTTAGAGACAGGGTCTCACTGAGCTGCTTAGTGCTTTGATTTTACTGAGACTGGCTTTGAACTCATGATCCTCCTGCCTCGGCCTGGCCTCTGAGCCACTGGAATCACAGGCATGTGCCACAGCGCCCAGCCAAAATTAATAATATTTTAATGCACTATTTTGAAGGAATAAAGATTTATGCAAAAATATCTGCAATGAACAAAATATCAACATTTTTAAGTCAAGGGACAGTCAGCTGTATGTTAAGATTTCTGAACTCCCCTGCAGTTTCCTAAGGCTTCAGGGAACACAAAGAGAGAAGCATGTAAGGAGGAGACAGAGTTGGAGGCCTGAGTCCTGATTTCTAGTCCTGCCTCTTGCTTCGCCACTCAGAAGTACAGGCGGGTTCAGATAATTTTGTATCTCATTACCAAGGGTGGTGACAGAGTAGCATATTCTTCCTTATTGGCAGAACCTGAAAGTTGCTTTTACATGGTGCACAGATGAATATTTTAAATTTGTATTTCATCACTCTGAATTTATCTCAATGTGTATTTAGCTTGCTGTGCATTGTATTATGGTTGAAGATAAAAGTAAAAATTGAAAAAAAGTGGGTTAAATAATTAACCAGTCAATATCTATTTTAAAAAATAAATAACTGCTGCCAGAGATTCCCAAAGTGGTCTTCTAATATCTTCCAGGTAAGGCCACCTGAGATGGGGCAATGATTGAGAAAAGCAGAGAAGTTTGTGCAGGCTTCCTCGTCCGGATCCTCCTCTCAAACTGCCTGGTCTCAGGCATGTCACTTGGCCTGGGTAAGCCTCAGTGTCCTCGTATGTAAGGAGGTCTTTAATGACTGCATGAAGTTGTAGGACGAAATGAAACCAGGCCTGCAGTTCATGCTGCCCAGATGCTGATGGAGTAAGAGCACCGTCATTGTAAGATCTATTGTTCTCATTTGCACCAACTTATGTATGATTTGATTTTTCTCCTGTGAGCATGCCTTGCCCATGTAGGGAGAAATAGAAATAAAGTTATTTTTGACTCCTTCTACCCCGAACAATTGAAATCCATAAATGGTCATTCAAGGCAGCGGGGACGGACTGGAAAGAACATGGGCTTTGGGATCAGATATGGTGGATAGGGTTTGGTCTTGGCTCTGCCATTTGCCAGCAAGGGACCTTAGATGAGACAGATTTCATCTCTAGCCTCAGTGACCATGTGGAAGTTAGGAAGAGTAGCAGTGCCTTCAGGAAGAGCTATTTTGTGCTGGTGAAAAAACAAATTCATCTCCCAGATTTCCTCTGGTCCTCTCTCTTCTCCCTGCTCTACTCATCCTCTTCCATTCTCTCTCCTGCCTTCCCCTTCTTCTCCACTCCTTTCTGTACTTTTTTTTTTTTTTTTAAATTTTTGGCTTTGTCTTTTCCTAACATTCTCCACGGTCTCTTATTCCAGCCACCCCAAATGCCTGCCTGTTCTTTTTTTTTTTTTTCCCCTTGCCTTTGAGATGTTCCTTTGACTTTAATTAAACTCAAGAATCTGGAAAACTTATTCCATCCGGTCTTTAAAAAAAGTAGACAAGCATAATTTCCAGGCATCTCCTCTTTCTCAGTTCCTACACTCTTTGTAAGCTCTCAATGACTGTAACCTCTTCTTTCACACTGACTTTTCCCATAGTTAACCAACTTGGCCTCAAGTAAATGAGACATTGATTTTTTTTTTTTTTTTGGTAATGTTATGGATAATGAGGCTAGCTGAATGAAAAGGATCCAGTGGCAATTGAAATGCATGCCCCTACATTTTGAGCCCTTCTGAAAATGATTTTTCATTTAAGGGAGGCTTTTGACACTAGTCCAGATCCAAACAAAGCAGAGTTAAAATTTCCCGAGAATCACAATAGAGTGAAGCCTGGGATTTGTTGGGGAAAATCTTTCATGATGAGATTTCCAGTTCATATTTCCAGGTGTGGGAAGTGTTTTCCCAGAAGTTTAATGAGAGCGCCAACAGGGTAGGTGCTTGCCTGATCCAAACAGGTAAAGAGATTTTGTGGTCTCTCATCACACGTGGGTTTCATTGAGTCTACTGTCGTTAGTGATGTGGGATTAGGAAGATGTTGAAATAAACTCAGCATGCAGGGGTCGCAGAGAGAAAATCCATGACTCACATGGATGAGTCTTAGTGAGTGAGCTTGGCTATAGCATTGTACGTCTCCTGGGAACTTCAGAGCTTGGAAAAGAAGCTATTCCTAAAGAATAGGGGCAAAATCATTTATGAAAACTCTGGCCATGATTTAGGAGTATATGAGAAGATGGTAAGGAAATAATGAGATCCAGATGAAATGCCAAAGGAAGAAGTTACTTTTTTTTTTTTTTTGAGCTTCTACTGGGTCCGCGATACATCACCAGTGGCATCTCATTTCACTCTCTTGAGAGATCTGGCGGAAAGCTCTTCTCCCTGAGCATCCCCACTGCAACCTCTGTCCATTTTACAGATGAGAAAATAAAGGTGGAAAGTCTAAACAACATGCCTTGGTTACATACAGTTGGTCTGTGACCTCTCTGGCAGTCCTTTTGGCCCTGGATGAGTTCAAGTTAGTTCTTCTAGCTCTTCCTTTTTGAGATTTAAGAGTAGAAGCCATTCATATTAGGCCTCTCAGCAAACTGATGTTGTATGTAAAAGGAGAAATGTTAACATTTTGTTGGAGACTCAGGGGCTGCTGTGGATGGTAATGAAGCCTGGAGGGGGTGGGCAAAGGGCATGCCCATGGCGAGGAGCCTGCTCCCTGCAGTGTGCTTTGGGAATTACACGTGGCTCCTCCAGGCTCAGTGTTACAATGGTCACAGCACAGTCCTTTAAGGTGACTTAATATAACCATGACATTTCTGTGCATCCCTTCTTAATCAAAAGTAAACAGGAGGAAATTATTAAATATTACAATATCACATATGTTGTGTCTGATTTAGAATTCACCATAGACTCAAATTGCTGTTTACGAAAATATTGTCTGGGTGCCAGGTACTTTCAATAAGATTCCCTACATAGAGGAAAAACACAATAAGCATGTTTTTCATTTGAATGCCAAAACTTGGGAGAGGTTACCTTATTAAAAATCCCAGTTCCCTTGTTTATATAAATGCCAGGTGTTTATAAAATATCATAGTCCATAAATATTGTTTCCCCTCAGATCATCATCTACTCAGCTTAGGTCTTCAACATGGTACCAGGAAAAGTGTCAGAACTTGCAAAACCACTTTGAATACAAGAAGAAAGTGTGGGTATTAAAAAATAATCAATGTATAAACCCTCGAGAAAAATGGAGACAAGCCAAAGCCAAAGAAATGGACTTGACTTTTTAGGAGCTTCCAGTGAGGAGAAAAATCCTCCAGAGAGACTTCAGGCTGCATTAAAAAAAAAAAAAAAAATGGAAGCAAAGTTTAATTGCTTCTACAGGAGGGAAGCCAGGCCTGGAAGATAAATGGAGTTGGTTTTTGAGTTGGAGCATCTGTACCAGAGGACTCTCATGATGTAGTATGGTGTGGTCCTCTTCCCACCTGGAATGTTCCCTGTTCCTGTATCTCACAAACTAATGCACCTGTAGGGAAGGGGAACATCTCTCTATCAAGCTTTAGGCCCATAAAGGAAATTGTACAAGAATAGGGTTATTCTGGGTTTAATTCCTGAAAAACCGACAAAGTAAGTTAAATTCTGTCGGCCAGAGGAGAGAAAAATTTGCTGATATGGAAATGATTCCATCGTTCTCAAAGTGTGGGCCCCAGACCAGCAACTTCAACATCCTGTGAGAATTCTCAGGTCCCACCTCAGACCTACTGAATCAGAGACTCCTGGGTAGGGCTTAGCAATTTGTGCTGTATCAAACTTGCAGTAGATGCTGCTGGTGGTGCTGATGCTGATGCTAATGGACATGCATACCTAAATTTGAGAACCACTGACCTCGTTCATTGGGTTATGGTGAGGCACAGAATTTTTCCTTACTGATCTTATGCTCCCATTTATTGAGCACTTATTTATGTACAGTATTTAATTTAATCCTTGCAGCAACTTTTTGAGGTTGACACTCATATTTTTCATTGCCTCATTTTGCAAATGAGGAACAGATATTCACAGAAGTTAGAAAGATTACTCAAGATCCCTCAGCTACTGAGTGTGAGAGTAAGGTTTAAGTTTACATCTATCTGATAATCCTCTTTATATGCATGATGCATGTCACCATTGGAACTCCTGTCCTATCAGAAATATCCTCCTCAAAGAAGGCAACCATATGAATAAATTAGAACTAACATAGAATCTCAAAACACCCTCTATGGCATGACCTGAGCAGGCTAAATAGATGCTGCAAATCCCCGGGCCTCAGTACAGATCCTCTGCCTAAACATCTGCCATCTACATCTCTTTCTTCAAGAATGACATCATGTCTCACTCCTAACAAAGTCACTGATAACTTGCAGAGCCGAGGTGAGGAGGACTTCTAAGTCTATGACTCAGAGCCCAGAGACTTCCCACTGAATTGGCATCATTATTTGGCAATAGATCCTCCTTCCTTTAAAGGTCTCGTGGTGATATTGAATCCCTATCTCCTTTCTTTCTGCCTCTTTTGGGACACATGTCCTTCTGTGTTCTGGACCTCTCTAAACTAAGTAAATTGATACTTTCTAATTTAATGCTCTCTGCATTCACCCTCAGTGTTGGCATAGAGATCAAATTAAGCTTAGGACAAGGAATATAGCCTAATGATTGATCTGTGATTGAAACCATGGTCAGTCCAGGATAAAAGGGGACTGGAGTTGTTGTTTCTTATTATTTATCTCTGTCATGTCTTTCTTCCATAGCTAGTTGCTCTGGAGATGGGGGGATAGGTCAGCTAACTTTTTCTGTGGATATCCTTGACAGTAAAGAATTGAGGTTTTATGGGTCATATAGTTTCTTTAGAAATGACTCAACACTGCTGTCACAGTGCAGAGACATCATAGGGAACATATAAACAAAGGTGATGTTTGTGTTTCAAAGAGCTTTATTTATGAAAACAGGCTAGGGGCTGACTTTGGCCTTCAGGTGGTAAGTTGCCAACTCCTGACTAGGATTTCACTTGGAGATGACTGTTGGCTTTGGGAACTCCGAACTCCTGGTATCCATGCTTCTTGGCGTTGCGTCTGACAGATAGACAGAAATCCCTGGCACTATGATCATCTGACTTTTAGTTTTGCCAGATGGATCTCTGGGCTATTTGTGGGAAACTCTGCAGGTGTCCAGGAAGAATGACTCCAGTCAGCCAAGAAAATTTGTCCTCTTGAGAAATGTCTTGGTGGTGACAAAGTCAGTTTGCGGGAAAAGGAAAGGAAACTTGCCCAGTCAGTTGAAATGATGAAGATTAGTTCCCACAGCAAATGGCACATTAGAACAGGTTATAACAAGTAGCAGTTTGTAAGGAGGAAGAAATCACATGTAGCTTGCTGGGTTTTCTGAATGGCTCTAAATTCTATTAACTGGGATTGCATTTTGGCTGCTTGTAGCCCAAATCCAAATAGAGAAGCTGAATCAAATTGGGATTTAATATTAGTGTCCTAATGGGCCGTCTATATATAGCAAGAGGTTGGTAGTTGGTCAAGGTTTCAAAGAACTTGGCTTCTCCTGGCTTCCTGTCCTGTGATCCATAGAGTGTAGCTCATGCTTTCATAGTCACAAGATGACTCCTTCCCAGAAATAGAGACTTCAGACTCAAACAAGGAAGAGAAGCAAAACAGAAAGGGCCTTGCCAGAGATATCTGACCAAGGAGGCTTATACAGCAGACTTTTCACTTGCATTTCCTTGGATTAAAGAGGGTCTCTTGGCTATCCTTAGCTGCAAGGGAGTCTGGGAAAATTAGTGTTTTTAACTAGACTCACATAGACCTCAAGCAAATCTGGGATTCCTTTGCTGAGAAAAGGAGGGTAGATTTGGGGAAACCAATAGCAATGTTTACCATATTGTCCAAAATAGCAACTCGGTACTGCATGGTCATTGAGGGCAAGGCTCTAAAACTGGGCTGATCCAGCCAGGTTCTTTCATTTCTAAAGGGGAATCATATAACCTCTCTCATAGGGCTGTTCTTGGGAGTAAACTAACCAATGCAAAAAGATCAGATGTTAATAGAAATCATTATTGTTATTTACTGATGCTTCTCTTCCTATCCACCTCCCTCTGAAAGCTGCATTTTTCATTGAAGTAAATTATCTGATTCTGAAACAGCCACTTACGAACTCACCTAGGAAGGAGGCATTGCTGGCCTCACCTAGGCTCTTAATAGTCATTACATTCCTATGAGAACAACAGAAAATGCTTGGAAGATTTGAATAATTCTTTCTGAAACACCCAAGGGGATCCCTGAGCTAGGTTTTTAAAAAATGGATAAAAAGAACATCGGAAAGGACATTACAGAAAAAGGGAACAACATATGTAAAAGCTTGGCATCCAGGAAGACCCTCCAGCCTCACTATGTCACCTAGTGGCGACTGGTGCTAACTGCAGGAATGCTGGTGGGATTTTTTTTCCAAGGGTCCCACAGGAACACTGACCGTTCCACCATTGCAGGGGCTCTACAATCAAAGCAAGCTTTTTGTGAAACATTTATGTTTGCCAAATGGAGATAACAGGAAGGTTGGGGTTACCTGTTTGAAAGTTTCTGGACTGCATTTTATCTGGACTTGATATTCCTGTCCTGGATATCATATTCACTGTTGGGGTGCCCCAATCTGATAGCTTTATGAAGTAAGTGTTATAATGCCCACGTCATCTGTGAGCACACTGGAATTCAGGCAGGTTGAATCATTGTTCAAGTTCACCCAAGCAAGAACATTTGAACCTGCGCCCATTCTCTTAACCAGGAATCTGTCATCTCTCTAGGCAAGCCGCTCAATCCTCAGTCTTTATTTCATCTTTATGTAGGAGATAATGGCCCTGTCTCTTTTTTTTTTTTTTTTAATTTTTTATTGTTGGCTGTTCAAAACATTACATAGTTCTTGATATATCATATTTCACAATTTGATTCAAGTGGGTTATGAGCTCCCATTTTTACCCCATATACAGATTGCAGAACCACATCAGTTACACATCCATTGATTTACATATTGCCATACTAGTGTCTGTTGTATTCTGCTGCCTTTCCTATCCTCTACTATCACCCCTCCCCTCCCCTCCCCTCCCCTCTTCTCTCTCTGCCCCCTCTACTGACATTCGTTTGTCCCCCTTGTATTATTTTTCCCCTTCCCCTCACTTCCTCTTGTATGTACTTTTGTATAACTCTGAGGGTCTCCTTCCGTTTCCATGCATTTTCCCTTCTCTCTCCCTTTCCCTCCCACCTCTCATCCCTGTTTAATGTTAATCTTCTTCTCATGCTCTTCGACCCTACTCTGTTCTTAGTTACTCTCCTTATATCAAAGAAGACATTTGGCATTTGTTTTTTAGGGATTGGCTAGCTTCACTTAGCATAATCTGCTCTAATGCCATCCATTTCCCTGTAAATTCTATGATTTTGTCATTTTTTAATGCAGAGTAATACTCCATTGTGTATAAATGCCACATTTTTTTTATCCATTCATCCATTGAATGGCCCTGTCTCTTGAGACTTAGAATTCTAAGGCTAGCAGGGCCTAGAGCTGTGCAGTTCAATACAGTGACAACTAGCCACATGTGACCACTCACCTTTGAACCATGGCTGTATGGCTAGTATAACTGATGCACTGAATTTTGAATTTTATTTAAAAATTGACTTTAGTTTAAAAGCTGATACTAAATTCAGATACAGGAAATTATATATATATATATATATATATATATATATATATATATATATATATATATAAACTAGGATTTGAGAATATACTCTTGTCTATAAATTTTATAAAATCTAAGTATAGATCAATTATGTTTGATAAAAATTTAGCATCTGAATTGAAATGTCCTTAGGAGTAAGGATATACCCTGGATTTTGAAGATAGTACAAAAGGAAAAATGTGCAATGTTATTAATAAATTTTTATATTGATTCCATGTTGAAAGAGTTTTGATATATTGGGGGAATGAAAGATATTATTAAAATTAATTTCTGCCTATTCCTCCTTCCTTTTTAAAATGTGACTATTGGGAAACTTGAAACTAATGATGGTGAACAACATTATATTTCTACTTAGTAGTATTGTTGAAGAGAACACATCTTACTTTTTAGATGAGGACATCTAGCTTCTCTTTGTCTTAGAGAGAACTTGACCACTGGCTGGGGACAGACACCATTTATTTTTTTTTTTATCCCAAATGGCATGACCTTGGGAAAATCATTACGTTTTCATGGTTCAGAGAAACTGGACAGAATTCTTTCACCCATTCTATGATCCCACTAACATCTTCAGAGTTGCAAAGATATTAATCATCATAGATATATATGAAGAGGAAAATTGGAATTTAGTATGTAATAGAGCAAAATTGTCTGGTTATGAGTTGGGCTACTTTGATAACATTATATATTTGATTCAAAAGCTAATTAAGTTTATATATTTGATTCAAAAGCTAAATAAGATGTAAGTATGTGAGAGTGTATGTGTAGATGGCCCCCAATTTATAATGTATTGATTTATGATTTTTTTTTCATTTTACCATGGTGTGAGAGTGTATCCATACGATCATTTGTTTTTCCCATTCAGTACAGTATTCAATTATGTGAGATTAAATAGTACTCAATTACAAAATAGGCTTTGTTTTAAATGAGCTTGCCTAACTGAAGGCTGATGTGTGTTCTCAGCACATGTAAAGTAGACTAGGCCACACTATCATGTTCAGAGAATTAAGTGTGCTAAATATATCTTCCAATTAGATATTTTCAACCAGTGATGAATTTATTAGGATGCAATATCATCAGAAGTTGAGGAACATCTGTATGCACTTACACACAAATAAACATGCAAATATATAACATATTCATACATATACTTATTTATAGATACACACAAGATAGTTTTTTTGGGGGTTTTGTTTTGTTTTGATTTGGGGGGGGCGTTGGTACCAGGGATTAAACCCAGGGGCACTTAATCACTGAGCCACATCCCCAGCCTTTTTTTATTTTGATACAGAGTCTCACTGAGTTGTAAGCAACTCTATGAGTTGCTGAGGTTGACTTTGAATTTGCAGTCCTCCTGCCTCAGCGTCCCAAGCCACTGGGCATGCGCCACCATGCTCAGCATAAGATACTATTCTTATATCCTTATTTAGTAGAGAAATGGATTAAATACCTGCCCAAAGTCACTTAGCTAGTAAGGGGTGAAGCTGGAACTCGGGCTGGACTCATACTCACTCCCCTATAATGTCAGTGCTCAGAGGTTCTCTGATGGCAAGCCCCTTCAAAGTGCCCTTTTTAGTGGTCATCTCTGTGCATGGGCTACTACTAGATCTGTATTAAAATGGGAAGCAATTCAAACTCTGGGTGCCTTGACATCTGCAAAAATTTCAAGAAACTTCTAGGTGGGAGGTTATGAATTAGCCTCCCAGACCAAAGGGAGTGCCTCCATTCATTAATTTGATTTTGTTTAGGTTACTGTACTATGATTCATCCTTAATTGCATTGTTTCAAATGACTAAATAGTCTAAGTATTAGCTAGTTGCTAAGTCGTTGCCCAGCCTTGGTTAAGTAGGACATCTTCAGTTTAGGAGTCATTAAAAAGAAAACACCACCGGGCCTCTGCTGGGGATGAGGTCATCTACCCATCGGCGGATGGTCCTGGGCCTGGTGGAACTCCAGCAAATGAGGAATGTACCCCTGTGTCGCTTGTGTTGCTGGGTGGGAATTGGACTCCACTTCCTGTGGGGTTGAACGTTCCCAGAGATGGAATGCCCCAGGAAAGACCAGGCTGATTCAACACACAGATCTTCCTCCTGACTGTGGATCTTGCATTGTGCACCAGAAATGTTTAGAAACATGATAAAGCATAGGGAGACTTCCAGGTTAATAGTGTTATTCTCAGAACATATTCCAACGGGCCTCATATTCCTTATCTATCAAATAATAGTAAAAATCTTAACTCTGCCTTTTACTCCACCAAGTATGCAAGCAGAGAAAATGAGATGATGTCTCATATAGGGCTTTGGAAATGTTTTTAAAACAGCTTATCAAAATGTATAAGATGCTTGATCAAATGTTAGTCATTTTCTGCACATTCACGGCTGTTGTTAGAGTTTGAACATAGGGTATATTTAGGTTTAACTCCATATCCCTTTTCTAGCCCTGTCTTTGAAATCAATAACATCAAAATATCCCAGCAGCTGTAAACAACTGTCAGAGGGCTGAGACAGGATGTGAACTTGGGTTCCACTCAAAGCCAAGTTTCCAAAGGTTTTCATGGGATCATGCCTCTACCAAGTCAATGGGCAGACTTGATTTTAGCTATAATTTGGAGGTTCAGCATATCCCACATCCTAGACCAATGGGAAAACACAGATCCCTAGTCCCAATACCTGCAGACTCTAATTCAGCAGCCAGAGAAATTGCATTTTTAACCCAATCCTTGTTGATGCTGGTGCTGGTGGCCCACAGGCCTCACTTTGAATGGGACTGTTTGAGTCAAAGAATCCTGTATCTGATCACAGCTAGTAGGACCATTCTAACCAGACCTAGACTCTCAGTCTATCTGGACAACTTGCTAGTTCCTCCAAGAAACTCTCTCATCCAAGAAATAGCCAACCCCAAACTCTCTATCTTTTTCATTCATCCCAAATGCATGCAATGACCCCTTGAGTATTCTCCCTGTCTTTGAATGTTCTTAGGACACACATAAATTTGCTTAAAAATAAACATAGGCACAAACATGCAAGAATCCACTTACCATGAAGACTGACAGACTTTAGGATTATGTCCTTGTCCTACAAAGACCCCTTCCGTAGGATAGATTGTGGAGGATGTAGAGGTTGGATAGGTACATGTGCGAGTGAGAGGGTGAGAAAGGCATAGTTACTGTAGCCCTGCTCACAATCCTTTGCCTGCTCATTGGGAAAGCATCCCTTTGACTCCACACTGAGCTCCCAAGTCAGGCTAGCGAGATGCAGACACATGAACCTTCTATCAGACACAACATCTGTACAGGAGATAACGAGATGGCCACGTGGACTGGTGGTCTACTACAGTTGTCTGAATGCCATGAAGATATTCCCTTCTGGAGCATCAGAGTAATGAAATGTGCTCAATTTTCACATACTGAGAAATGTGCTCAAATTTCAGTCTGCAAACAGGTTTAAGGGAACAACATGATGACCTGCCACCGAGGGACTACGAAGGTAGGAGAATCTGATGAGGAAAGTGTTTGAACATTGGGGTTCATGGTTGGTGGAGCATTTATTTGGCTACGGTATGCATTAATTCACCAAAGTACTAATATGCACATCTGAGTTCATTCACATCCTGGATTAGTGCAGTATCTTATTAGTCTAATGTAGTATGAGCCTAATTTTAATATGCAAGTATTAACTCAGGAGATCCCTTTCATGAGAAGGTATTATTTCTATAGCAATTTAATATTGTATTGGTCTAAGACAAGCAGTGTCAATTTTCTTCCCCTCAGTTAATCATATAGTTACCTTCTCCTTCTTCTTTATGGCTTGTATTTACTGAATTTCTACTAGAAGCCCTGGGGTGGGGGACAGCCTCTATTGTAGAAGTTGAATTTCTTTTCTGTTGTTTTAGAAGCCTTCAGAAACTAGATAGGACAGAGTTTGAGCCAAAGTCTGAGACATTTTTGTATTTGCATGATCCACCTGGATCGCCTTTAATGCTTAACATGATTCAGCTCAATGTCCAGTTCAATCACTGGTGAAGGCTAAGGACCTGATCAGGGCTCAGGTACAATTTTATGAGGTTGATCGAGAACCCGTGAACACCACTGTAACTCTAAAACATTTAGGGTGGGCAGCAGAGAAGTTCTCTCCTATGATGTGAAACTACCAGGTGTCTAACAATGCAAGGTGCCACATTTGGGAAAAGTTTACCAAAAATTTTCTTATCTTTTCCAAAATTTTACCTCCATATGTAGAAAGACCCAGTGATATTAAGGAGCCACGATACCAACATAGATGTATTCAAAACCCTCAAATCAGGGGTCCCAACAGTGCTGACACAGTCACTGTTAAATCTTATTGTCTCTGAAATTCTCCATAAAGCCAAATCCTTTTCAGATCCCACAACATGATCAAGGTCAAAATGAGATATTTCCCCAGATAGAGTGTTTTTTTTTTTTAAGTCACTTTCTATGACACCAGGAATAGAAGATTCTAGAGAATTGTTTCCTTTTACTTTGGCAAACTTAACAACCATTAAGTCAAACTAACAGGAATTATGTTTTGATAGCATGAACTCTGACATCCATATTTATTGACACCACTCAGACCAGATGCTTCTGTGTGTTCTGGAGTCCTTGCAGTGATTCACCCTTGAAAAGTCTCAGTCCACCAAGAACTTCTCTCCACCCTGTGAATACATGCTGCAAGAGACATTCACATTCAGGATTTCCAGGAACCGGAAAAGAAGGCTGGTTTTGATGCTGTTTCAGTGAACAAAATGATAACCCTGCTCCAATTCTATTTTTCACTGATGTGACATTGAACTTGCTCTACATAGTCTAGCTTGACTCCTGCCCTCCTCACTTCTCCTTGCAGAATCTTGTACATCATAGAGTGGCTGTACTTGCTACCATGTGCAAATCATCTCCTCTGTAACCCTCTCTCCCATAAACCCGGTGTGTGAGCCCTCTGTGTGAGCCCTTCTGTGCTCTTCCTTAAACAGAGCCCCTGCTGTGGATGGATGTAATGGTTGCAATTCTATCCACAGTGTATTGCTAGTACATTATACTTGCTTAATAAATTCTTACTGGGTAAATGATCTGAATGAAGCTATTTAGAGAAAATCTTATATAGGAGGAAAAAATAAAACTGAAGATCATCAAATTATCACTCAATTCCATTTCCCTATAAAAGAAGGACAAAGAGCACAACACAGAAAAGACAAGAAATAAACACAGAAATTCTTCTTTACGACATGTTCCTTTGGAAAGTTACTGGATGGAGCTGATTCTGTCACCCTTGGTCAAAATCATCCTTTCGTCTTATGCATTTGTCTCATTTTCTGGACCAGGTTGTGTGTTCCTCAAAGTCAGGAACCAAGTGCTTCATTTCACCCACCGCACCTCCCCAGGAGCAAGACCCCAAGTCTCCTTGCTATGGATTTCTTGCCCCCACCCGCTCCCCACCAACTCTCTCTGCACAAAGGTCTCAATTCGAAAGCAAATAAAATGTGAATATTCAGTGCTTTGGCTGGGTTGACTGCGTGGTGCCAGGCAAATGACTTAGTGGTTTTTCAGTTTGGTTTGCCTTTTGTTCTCTGAATTTAGCATCATGTGAAGACAGAGCATAGCCTCAAGGTGTACTTAAGTGTCGTCCTGTTTCTGAGCTTACTCAAGACAGGCAATAGAAAATGGTATCCTTGATAATTAATGCCCTTAAAGAAATTCAGCCCAGGCGAGCAACTGTAAACCATTGGTTATTAGTCAGGGGAGCTGTTTGCAACATTGAACTTGGAAATTCCCCATGGGTCTTCTCAGGGCATGAAAGGAACAGCTCAGGATGCTCTGGATAATTTCGTTACCATCTTTGCCTGGTCATTTTATACATAAGCAGACTGTTCATCACCATCACCCCAACCTCTCCTGCTAGCTTGAAGTCCTCTTAATTCATTTATAAAAGAAAATTAGAGGGCTGACTGCAACCTGTAAAAGAAGTCTACATCTTTGTTTCATTATCGATTCTATATAAACTATTTTAGCATTACCGAAGGTATACAAAGGAAGAATAAAAAAAATATTATGATCTTGTTAAAATGTCAACTAAAAACAAACAACAATTTTTTAAATGCACATTCATATCACAGTAAGAAAGTGGGTTTAAAACTCTGAAACACATGAATGTTTTTTAAGAATGAGGCCCTGTGTGTTGTAGAAAGAACAAAATCAAACTGGTTGAACATAAGACATGAGCAGTTGAAATATGGTTTAATTTTTTTTCCTTCTGACTCTTTTCCCCTTTGGAAACTGATAAAAGATTTAATTTTTTTTTTAAATTGATCTCATTTTTAGTTTATTTTCTAAAACCAGAGATGTCTTTACATATGTTTGAAAGTATGTCTGTCAAACCTTTAGAGGACTTTTTCAGATGGAAGAAACCTACAATGCGTATCTTACCAAATCGTTTGGGGATTTTCCGCTTTTATGTGTTTGGGCATTTTTCCCTCTTAAACATCAAAACCTAATAATCGTGGCAGAAGGTTAAATATTTTCCATACTTTGTTTCTGAAATTTGTTCCTTACAAAGAGCAAGCATATGGGGGAAAGAAATTTACACACCCAATCTATTACCAAAGGTTCCCTCTGGGGTTAGGATATAGGACCTTGGCGTGGGGCTGGGGTTGCGGGGGGGCACACATTTCATTTTTCTCCATTTTTTTAACAATAAAAGTGAACTCCTGTGTTGTTTGTAAAACTTTTATATGTACTTAATTAAAGAAAAAATTCATTTAGAGAAAAATATCCATTTGGTTAGTTTTAAAAGTTCGATAGTATTGCTAGTTTGAACTTTGCAAGTAGGATTGCCTGGGGAAGGAATAGGGAGGAATTATTATGTGTTCTTCTGGCAAATAGGGGAAAGGGGAAAATGAAGAATTTTTAAAAAATATTTATTTTTTAGTTGTAGTTGGACATGATACCTTTATTTTCTTTATATGGTGCTGAGGATCGAACCCAGGGCCCTGCACATGCTAGGCAAGCGCTCTACCACTGAGCCACAACCCAGCCCCCAAAATGAAGAATTTGATAGAATTTGATACACAGAATGAAAGGCTTCTATTGAGAAAAGTTTTAGAAATTAACAGTTTGATTCCTTATATCAATCACATTGAATTCAGTTTTCCTAATTCCAGTTGGCTTTACCTTAACATACTTAAAACAAAACTGTGCCCTCATGACATAATCAGTCTCTGTATCATTTCTTGGGGTTTTCCAATAGAAACTTAACATTTCATATAACAATTAAATTCAAGAAAGCACCTGAAATAATTTGCTCTCTTTCCATCGAAACCCACAATCATTGCTTAATAAGTCTCAATCCCACCAGCCCACCCATCCCTAGCTTTCTTTTGGGCAGAATTAGAAGCTGATTTGAAGAATAAAGTCCAGTTTGCATCCCAGACCCTGGGCTCCATACATCCCATGCAGGATTGGTTCAGGATCAAAGCATCTCTGTCATTTTAGCTTCCAAATGTGGAAAGTGGAAGTGGAATGGGGTGGAGTTTCTAATATATATATATATATATATATATATATATATATATATATATATATATATATATATATATACACACACACACACACACACACACACACACACACACATACACACATACATGTATATATATATATATATATATATATACACATGTGAAGCAAGGGGTGTGTGTGTGTGTGTGTGTGTGTGTGTGTGAGAGAGAGAGAGAGAGAGAGAGAGAGAGAGGAAAGAGATCCAATGAGTCCTGTCCAGAGCAAGACCTAAGTTTTACTCCATGAAAGGAAATACAATTGGTTCCACTCTCTGAGTACATCAAGAGGATCAAGAAGATGACTGGTCACTCACTTCTGGTGACCCCTGCTGGAGGCATGATGCAGCCCAGGAGAGGTGGTCCTTCCGTAGGCCTGGGATGGGTCCTGGCTGGGCCAGGGAAAGCTCACACCTCCACACCCCCTTACCCCTGGAAGTCTTCCTGGATTCTGTCAGTGTTTGAGTTCTGTCTTTCCCACTTTGAGGAGGATACGCGATGTCTCTCCAGGTCTTGCAGTCTGGGTTTGATTAAGTAATTATAAACTCTGAGCAGCAGATCTATCATTTATGTCCCTAGACATGCCAGTATGTGTCTTTTGTGGCCATGCCAGCCAATGATAAACCGCTCTCACTGCTATCCATGAGAACACAGAGGTTCGATGTTTGCACTGGTTCCTGGATTTTGGTGATAGAAGACTGCCCAATATTTGCTGTGGGTGCCAGCATCACTACAGAACTTCAAAATAAATCCTTTCTGTATTTACTCAGCCCACCACTGTGTCGCTGAGATTGCCTTTTACAAGCTTTTGATCAGAGGCTCCCATTTTCCACTTTCCAGCACAGGGTGATTATATATTTTAACAGAAAAGACATCAAGACGTGCAGCAGGGCACAGTGACTGTTGGCGGGCCAGGGAAAGGCTGGAGATCAGGGGTCCATGAGGGCCGACCTTTTATCCCACACAAATCAAGCACAGAGGTGAGCCCTCTAATCCACTTGGTTAAAATGCTTAAAAATTTCCACTTCCTCTACAGCAAAAGCCCAAGATAAAGTTGTCAAAATAAAGCAGTAATATTTCATATTAATATGTTGTGTCTTATAAATGCCCAGAAGGGAGAAGAAGGGGGATAAAGGGACACCATCTAATTGAGTTCAAAGAACATTTGGAGATATTTTTGGTTTGGGCCTTAATCAGGCCACAAATGATATCTACATTGTCCCCACTTAAAGTGCATAATATCCATCATGACTTGGAAAATAACTGAAACTCCTGAATGAGAAGTCTTTTTGTATTTTTTTTTTTGTGTGTGTGTACAAGAATAGTCTCCCTAATAATCATTTACATGATTACGGAACTACTAATAACATAAGAAGAAACATCTAGAGATGGCGACATATAGCAATTTAGCAATGAAATACAAGCTATGTTTTGGAAAGAGAAAATGTATCCTCTTTTTTTTTAAATTTTTCATAGTTTTTTACAAAAGAGTTTGGGAAAAGAAGAGTGCATATGGTGTATGTGTGTTTTCATTTTCAAAAAAATGATCAAAGTCTCTCATCTATTGAAAGGATTACAATGAAATGAGATAACAAGGATCAGTAAAATAAACCCTATAAACTGGGCTCAGAGTATTAGAGTCACAAAACAAAACGCATCCATCAATTACTTTTCGTGTGCCACGAAGTTATTTCAGTCTGTAGTTGAGGTGTGAATCTTTTTTTTTAAATTTAAACTCACAGTCTTATTTTTTAAATACCTTTATTTAATTCTTTTTATGCAGTGCTAAGTGAAATGTAACTCATGAAAGAAAATTTACTTCACACAAAGCTGAAGCTGACTGAGGATTGTGTGTGTTGATTTTAATTTCTCCTTTAAAAGGATCATAAAAATGTTTCCATAATGTAGAAAACTTAATATTCTATCATTACAGAAAAAGCCTTCAGATACTACATTTTATTTTTAAGAAAATGGATTTGAAAAGAATCAACATAAAAGATATTGAAAGTATATAAAATTTGACATCATATTCCTGAATGAAAAATGAAAAAGCTTTTTTAAAATGTATAAATTGAATCACTGTTGCTTTGTTTATAAGATTTGAGAAACAACTTCTTTTGGTATTATAGTGTCAGGTGACTCATCCCAACAACACTCAAATACTATTTTCATGGTTCTGAAAATGAAGTCCGTTATTCTTTTCAATAAACCTATATTTAGCATAAGTCATTTCTAAATGGATCAACCCAAAGCTATGGTACCATTCCAGTGAGAATAAATCAAACAGGGAGAAAATGGATAATAAAGACGTTCCCGTGCCAAATGTGCTGTAATATATAATGACAGGTTCTTGGGGCGGGGGTGTTGTTGGGGGAAAATGGTTAGGAAAAAAAAAAAGCCTTAAAATAGACCAAGTAGAAACAGACAGGCAGAGAAGACAGTCTTATTCTAACAAGAAAACCAGGGAAGTTATTGGTCACTGGCCACTAGGGGGCCTTCGTATGGGGCCATTTTTATAAATGACAGGGAAAGTGATTAATAACCAACTATAAAGATAGACCCCAATATTTTGTATCACACACATAGAACTAGGTGGTTAGGAATGGACAAAAATCCTGTCATCTGGTTATTCAGATAATATGAAACTATAGATGGATTTTTTTTCTTCTTCACGGAGCAGATCTTTTTAATTTTTTTTTAAAAAAAATCAACTTCTAATATTTGGGGGTTTGTTTTTTAGCTCAAATAACAGTTGTTTTATCTACTTTTTAAGAACTCTTGTTTTAGTGCCCATATAGAGGAATAAGGAATTTAACTTAATCCAATGAGTGCACTGATTCATCTTGGAGGGAAAATCTGGAGCTCATGCTTGTCTCTTTGGACAGCAGCTGTCAAAGTGTGCTAGCACTGAGAGCCAGTTGTGTCATGGTGGAGATTCTAAAAATGAGAAAATGGGTTTTAGAAGAAATAAATATCGATTAAAGATTTTTTAATGTATAAGTAAATATAAATTTAAAAGACATTTATGTATATTTATATATAACAGTTGGCATCAGCAGCGACAGCAAACCTTTATTGAGCATTTGCCATCTCCTTTGGTGCTGTGCTTAGTGATGGGCCATAGCTGGAAAGCAGCTAGGGTAGCAGCCCTAGGAGAGACAGCAAGATGCAAGGTGAGCCGGACCATGGGTGCCAGGCTGTGGATAGTATCAAGGAGGTTATTGGGCAGATTCCTGAGTGGTACCAGGATGGAAGTCATGAGAGGTGGAGATTCAGAAGGTAAGGTACAGGATTTATAATCAGGAAGCCTGGGGTCAGCTCCTGCCTTCTTTATACAACTGCTGAGCATGAATTTGGTGAGTCCATGGGCATTCCCTGACAGATATGTGTTCCTTTAAGATTTGGTTTTAAATAGAATAAGCAGCTCTTCCAAATGGCTCTGATTCTGCATTTATGCTCATGAGGGTGAATTCTGCCAATTTATGCCATCTTCTAGAGCACATATTTACAATATGGTGCATTTGAGAAGTTTCGCCAATGTTTTGTTGTCTCCATGACTTTGGTTTTAAGAGTCATTTTGTGCATCTCCACTTTGGTTTCATAAACTATGCAAATTTGACTTACCTACTTATTTTCTTTCATAGCTGCTTTCCTAGTGCATCTGTATTCAGAGATAGATCCCTAAAGGAGCAAATGGTCTGGGGTTGCTTTTTCTTTCAAACAACAAAATTGGTCTCTTATTGTAAGTGATGTCTCATGCTTTGTTTTCCCTAAGATCTCTTAGCAATGGTGGCTGAATAAAGCCATCCTCTTAAGGATTGTGGTGGGGAGATGCCCCAGCTTCCTTCCTCTGCTCCTTCCATGTCAAGTGCCTATATTCCTCAAATCTCTTGGCTTAGCTGATAAGAACTGTTAAAAAGGACCAAGTGTTGGGGTATGTCCAAGGATCTTTTGATTTGGTTTGGTTGGAATGGGACAGTATGTACCAGCAGTGTCACTGCCCTCTGCCTCTGAGAAGTGGGCAGCTGATGGTATTCAGTGATGATTCTGGCTTCTCTGGGTCCTAGTAAATAGAAGAACAAAAGCCCAATCACAGGGAACAAGCCAGGAAGAGCTTCAAAAATTCTTATCTGTCTTCAGCTAACACTGGGTGTTTTAATCATCTCATGTCACTGTGACCAAAGTTCCTGACAAAAACAACTTAGATTAAAAAAAAAAAAAAGTTTACTTGGGAGGTCTGAGTCCACAGACAGCCAAGTCCATGATTCTGGGCCCAAGGGGAGGCAAAACATCATGGTGGAAAGGCCTAGCAAGGGAAAGCTGCTCTGCTCATGGGGAACTCAGAAAGGAGAGAGAGAGAATGAAAGAAGGAGATATAGAAAGAGAGAGAAAGCAGTCACAGGAAGAACAACTCATCCACAGCATACCCCTGGACTCTAGCCATGCCCCATCTGCCCACCCCGGACTCTAGCCATGCCCCATCTGCCTACAGTTACCACCCCATCAGTCCATTCAGACTAGGATGGACTGATTACGTTATGGCTCTCATAATATAATCACTTCAACTCTGAACATTCTTGCATTGTCTCATATATGAGCTTTTGGGGGACACCCACAAATCCAAAGTGTAACACTGAACTTCAATAGAACAATGATTGGAACATAGAGAGTTTTCTCTCAATGAAGGCAATTTCAATAGATCTAACTATCAAAGATATAAAAAGATAATATTTGACAAAAGATGTATCCAAAATGGCTGAAGTGGACTAGCTTAAGAAGAATGTCTATTTCCCTTATTAAGCTTCTTTTATATACAAGGAGATGAGTTAAAAAATAAACAAAATCCCGATACATCAGGAACTGATTATTAACATCATGAACAGATCTCCCATGAGCTGATTTAAAATGCAATATCTTACCTACATCCTTGTATTTTAATTTTTTTAAAGTTTGCCCTTTTTGGTTTTAGGGAAAAAAGATTTTATTTAGTATTCTTTTTTTTAATTTTTAATATTTATTTTTTTAGTTTTTTCGGTGGACACAACATCTTAGATTATATGTGGTGCTGAGGATCGAACCCGGGCTGCACGCATGCCAGGCGAGCGCGCTACCGCTTGAGCCACATCCCCAGCCCAGTATTCTTGAATCATAAAATTAAAGAGCCTCATGTTCATACATCTGAAACCTCCCAGATAATATTTAGGGATTTAAAAGGATATCCTAATAGTACCAGTAATTTAAGATACTTTGTTTAAAAAAAGTCAAATAATAAAAATAATGTAAAATTCATTGCTGACAGTAAAAATTATTCATTTTTTATTTTGTTTTATTTTAAAAATTTCTATAAGTTAGGAATATTTTAAATCAATGTAATACAGTTTGTATGCATAGTTACTATGTACTTGCTTTCTATCCCAAAAACTTAGGAAATATTAATAAAATTATGCTTTGGAGCTTGTGGAGACTATCTTTTCTGAGTGCAGAAATTATATACATGTATTGTCAGTCTTCAGACTTTTCACACATAATATGTCTTATCAGAATAAAATATTCTGATTATTAACAATAGCATTTTTATTTTAAAATTAGATGATATTTATAAAATTTATGCAAAAGACCATCTCTGAAATTTTATTTGATGAGAAAACAATTCTTTGAGCCAGAAAACTTTTGCCAAAAATAAGGTCAGATAATTTTTTTTTTAAAATATGGGTTTTCTTTTGGACATCAATCAAAAAAGACCAAAATATATAAAGATATTAGCTTGATTTTTTTTAGTATCTCTTGCATTCTACATATTACACAATGAATTACTTATTTATAAGATATAGCCTTGAAGCAATTTATAGTTCAATTTGGAGTATCAGTTTTAGGGAGGTAAGAGTTAGACGAATTTATTCCCCAAAATTAAAAATAGGGTTTCCTCTCATTTGGGCTCATCTGACCTCCCTACAGTTCCTAGTTGTGTAATCTGGAGTTTGGGGACACATCCCCAGACCCTTGATTTGCCAAACTTGAGTTTCAGTCCCCTGGGGATTTGTATGTCACAGAGAATGCCTGCAGGACCCTGTCCTCAACAGTGAGCTGAAGACACACATGCTGAGCCATAGCCCACGCCAAGCTGCCCTTGACAGAGGAGGCTTAATGCAGGATGCCAAAGGCAGGATGGAAGGAAGAATCTGGAAAATGCTTTAGAAATGGCAATGTAGCTGACACAGATTCTAATTTTATGTGTGTGTAGTGAAAAGGCCAAGTATCAGACAGGATGTAATCTGACATTTAGATTTATTCTGCTCATGATTTGCGGATTTGGGAACATATTTCCTATAGGGTCCAATGCCATTGGGAACTGGCTCTACCTAGGAGTGGTACTTGCTTCAAATAAATGAACTGTGAAACTAGTTTGCTGTGCCTTCACACTTGGAGCTTCAAACTGTCTCTCATCCACAGGAGAAAAGGCAGACCAACCTGGACTTTGTATCTACCAATGATGAACTATGTAACCTAGGACAGGGGACCTAAACTCTCTAGTCCTGTTTTTCTCAACTCAAAATAAGCCTAATAAAAATAACAGTTATATTTATGAAGGATGTAGTAGAGCTTGGCATTGTTGTAGAAATATATATATATATATTTTTTTGTCTAAAAATCACTCTTCTTTGTCCAGTTGAGAAAAGTGAAGTTGGATGGGTTAAGTGGCTCCAGCCTTCCAGCCAGATAGTACAAGGCCAAATTTCAGATCAAAATATCCATACAAGAGAATATTCTCCAACCTACAACACATGAGAGAAAGAGAGACACAGCCTTTCTGGGTCCCCTTCAGGCCTTCATTACTGCAGGTTATACAAGCTTACCAAGCTATGAAGACTCTGTGCTTTACATTCTCACCATAAATGGGTGATAATAATGGAATCTGGCTCACAACATTGCTGCAAATATTAAACAAGTCAATATTTGTAAAAACTCAGAACATTTCTTGGTAAGAACTAGGTCAGTATTTAAATATGCTGTTATAATTATATTGGAACTCGTACAGTTCAGTGATAGGGGTTGGGACAAAGATTAATGTGCATCAACTAACTACACACTTATACATAGTATCTACCCAATAAATGATCCTTCCAGAAGACTGGGTATCAACTGTGAGGCATGATTTAGATGCAGGGGAGATCACAGTCTATGGAGCACCTACCATGGAGTGCACAGTCCAGTGGGGACAAGAGGAGCCATTTTAGTTTTCTCTTCTCCAGGAGATCAGAATGTTCTATCTTTAAGCAGCTCAACACACAGTTATGCACCACATAATGACTTTTGGATCAACAACCACCAGCCCATAGGATGAAATGTACTAGCAATGCATTTCTCAGACCAAATCCACATCATGAAGTGAAGCACAATCGGACATGATTTCTTGCCTGCCTATAATAATAGCTTGTGTAAGGGGATAAATGGATTGTGGGACATTCACCAAACCATCTCCTTCCCCAGCTGAGTGGAGAGAATCTCATGAGCAGATGCTCTGTATCTATTCCTTAGGCACTCAGTATCTGTGGAGGACCAAATCTGACTTACAGGTTGGAAGTGACTGCCAATTCTCTAATAGAACACCAAGTAAAAAGAATGAGGAGAGAGAAAAAGGCCATCCATCATCAGAACACAGTGGGGCGTGTATGTACATGTGCATGAATATGTTTTCTTGAGTGGACTGGATGTGAGTGTATTGGGGACTGAGGGGTTCAGTGTGGCTGCATTATCTAGGGTACGTCTAAGAAAAGAAATAGGATTGAATGAAGCAGATAAAGTACCAGCATCTTTTTCCCTATCAAAATCCAGGAGCAAAGGAACTCCAGTTCATTCTTATGACTCTGAGTCACTAATTGTGTTTGTGCAAATTGTATTCCTTGGAGAGCAACCAGCCATGTGGTCTTGCGGAGTAAGGAACACTTACAATTCGCTAGGCTTATTCATTCAATAGGTGCTGGCAGCTTCTACCTGCCATTGCTATGTCCCCATAGCAAATGCAGTTCCAAACTTGGTTCAGTCTTGGGGTGTTCAGCCACCAGGTTGTTTGTGCATCCACAGGTCCTTTGTTGTAGGGATCCTGTGAGCTTTCACTGTGTTACACACATGCTTCCTTCTTCAGTCTTGGATCATGGTGGCCAACATGTAGTAAGAACTGTTGATATCCTAGGCGACACACTCTAGAAATACTAACACATAACCCAAGCACTAATGAGGAAGCACTGATCCTGGACTTACTGAAGCCGAAATTTCAGGGGAAGGATCTGGAAATCTGGATTTCTAACAAGCATTGCATATGATTTTTCTCAGTCAAGACTGGACAATGCTTCTAGATGTTTCCAGCTTTGCAGTTGCACCCTACTCCATGTAGGAGAAGATGCCAAGTGTCATTCATGGCTGGTGTGCTGGCCACTTGTTAACCAAAGTTAAGGATGAGAGTTGAAGGCTCCTCTGAAGCAGCTGGAGAGAGATCTCCTCTCCAATACCAATTGAGCAGCATCAGAAATTAGTATCTTTGAGGCCACAGTTAGTTCAGGCAAAGCAAAGTCATGCTACAGATATGGATCTAGGGCAGAAATTTCCAGTTTGCCCTCTCTCACCTCTTTCTCTGAACCACCCACCTGCTGCTTCTGGACTCACTAACCTTTTGAACTTCTGAGTTTGGGATATGATCTCTCAAAGTCCCCAGGTGAGCTCGCCCCCAGATATTCTGGGGGCAAAAATTTCCCAACAAAACATCTTAGTATTCTGGGAGGGGCTAGAGGATCAGAGTTAGGCCTTCTACACAGAGTGAATGGGGATTCCCTGCCTAGGTCTCTGGACTTCCCTTTAACTGTCTATCAGGCATGGCTACTGTACCGTTCTTTGGCCACCTAGAAAAATGTGACCTTCATTCAGACATTACCTTCCAGGTGTGTGCCGAGAACCTGGGACTCTTCTTTGTATTTTTAATTGAAAATTATTGTGTGATTTTAATCATTTTCTATTGCTGTGTAGCATTTTACTGCAAACCTAGCAGATCAAAACAGCACACATTTACTGTCTTGAGATTTCTTTGGGTCACAAGTATAGACATAACTTAGCTGGATTTTCTGTCTAGGATTCCACAAGGCTGCAGGCAGGAATTTGGACTGGGGTTGTGGTCTCTTCTGAGGCTTGATAGGGGAAGAATCTGTTTCCTAGCTTATTCAAGTTGTTGATAGAATTCAGTTTCTTGCAGCTGTAGGACTGAGGATTTCAGGTCTTTGATGTTTGCTGGCCACAGGCTACCCTGAGTCCCTTGGTATGTAGAGTCTCCCAACAAGATCACCTGCCACCTCAAAGCAAACAAGAGAGAGAGAGAGAGACTCCAACAAGATGGATGCTATATCTTACATTATATAACCATACCTATCATGTTATATTATATTGGTTAAAAGCAAATCACTTTCCTCATCACAGGCCATGAACACCAGTAGATGAAGACTGTGGAGATAACCTTCTGATTCTGTCTGCCAAAGGAGTATTCACTAATTCAAGTGTATGCTCAACTCCCAAACATCACTCTTTCTCCAAGAACTGGGTTGATTCTGGCAGCATGTGCTGGGGACCCCACATCCTGACCAGAGCTGACTGAGGAGCAGGTAGAGACCCATCCCAAAGTCAAGCAATCAAATTCTGCCTCCCGGGATCTTACATGGAATCGATAGTTATTCTGGGCTACTTCCTTTCAAGGATGAGAAGATAACCATCGTTGGGTGACTTTTTCCCAATATGTGCATGTGCAACTGAGAAAATAAAGTTGATCTACAGAAAAAAAAATGGAGATTAGAGATGGAGAAAAAGTTCACCTGGATTTCCAACATCTCTCCATCCAGTTGCTCCTTCTGGTTTCTGATGCAGCCCATAACCAGTCTTACATAAGATTTTCAAGTTCCATAGCTCTTTTGTGTCCTGTGAGTAAATCTTCTCTTTAACTTAAGCCTGCTCAAATTGGCTGCTGTAACTTATCAGCATTAGGAAACCTGACAGAGTTGAGAAGTTACAGTGGGTCTTATTTGTTCTTCACATACAGCCTCTCCATCATCCATCCACCATGTATCAGTCTAACTAAAAAAAAAAAAAAAAAAAAAATTCTCAGTTCCCTGTGATGGTCCCATCACTGCCTGAATGCTGGGATATAATAGCAAGCAAGACCCTTACCAACTCACAGTCTGTGGAAGTATTAGGCAGGTAAGCAGAGGTGGAGGTGGAAGAGAAGTCCTAAGGAGCACTGTAAAGGGAGTGGACCTGGTCCCAGGAAGAAGCCTACGAGGAATGCTTCCTAGAGGAAATGACAGTGACACAGCTGATAGCTACAGCATCATGGCTGGAGGAAGTGGGTCACTGGGGACATGCACTGGGGGATTGTAGTATTCTTGCCTCCTTGCATTCAAGCTCCCTCTCTGCTTTTGGCCACCAAGAGCTGAGCTGCTTTCCTTCAACACATCTTTCTGCCATGATGTTCTGCCTCATCTTGGGCCCAGCATTATGGAATTAGCAGACCATAGACTGAACCTCTGAAACCATGAACCAAAATAAACTTTTTCACTCTAAGTCATTCCTGTCAGATCTTTTGGTCACAGTAATGAAAAGATGGCCAACACAAGATATTCAAGTTTGTCAGTTTGTGCTCATAAAGAGATCGACTCAGTTCTCACACCTTATTTCCCAAGAATTGGGCTCTTTGCTGAAAGGATGGAACAGAAAACTAGGATTATCTCTGGGGCACATCTGCCTTTCCTAGCCTTTTACTGTGGGGCTAAAAGCATGTGTTTCCTGGAGCCAATAAAATGTACCTTGTTCTCTAGAAATGTTAGGACAGCTGGCCTCCAGGTCCTGTGATTGTTACATCTTTTCTGAGAAGTATCTGTTAATTCTTTTTAATCATCTTGATTTGACCATGAAGGTCATTATTTCTACACTGACAAATTGGGGAGTATTTTCATGTTGCTTTATTCCTGTGGTGTGGTGTAACTTTCTTTGTCATCAATACATATGTCAAAGCAGGCTAACCAGAGCATTTCCCCCAGCCAGAGCATATGGTTGGGTCATGCAAACAACCATCGTAAATCCTCCTTGACAGTGGCCCAAAATGATATCGTGACCTGGTCCCCATGGAATCCAGATTTATGAAGATCTGAATGTGAGAACTGAGTGTTAGGCACATGGGTTTTAAAAAATGTGCCACATGAATACATCTGTCTCTTTCTATGGCTACTTGCCTCCATCTGTGGCAAATGAATGAAAAATATGTGCAGAGGTATTTGAAAAATTCCTGAGGTGCCTCAATAAGCTGCCTGTGATCCTGAAGCAGAATAAGCACCCAATAAATATTCGTTGAGTGAGTGAGTGAGTGAATGGACGGATGAATGAAGTGGAACTTGGGTGAGTTATAAAGTCATCTCATTTTTCTAGAAAAGAACTCACTGCTTGAATGGTGCACTTGACTTTCATATTACCTCTCTCCCATTTCTATTTCTGCATGCATGCCCAATTTTAGTCAGGAAACTTCTCTATCCTCAGTCCCATGGGTAAATCTTACTTAGTCCAAGCCAATCAGAACTTGGCATTTTTTCATGGTGATTATGATTGGCCTGGGAAGAGGTATGGAATCTCAGATGGTCCAATCAGATTTAGATGAGTTCCTGGCTGGGAGAGATACTTTCAGCTTATTCCTAGGGAGGTAGGCAAGAAAGCATGGCACCACCCTTTCTGCTCCAGGGCTTTCGCCCTCCATGCTGACAAGATCCCACCTGGGCTGCTCCCACTTAACCTGATGGTTTTAAGGGGAACCAGCTTTGGTGTGAGGCTGGTGCTGTACAAAACAGACAGCAGGAAAGAATCCTCTCCTTAATGACATTGTTGAGCTCCTGCACATTCCCAGAGAGCACCCAGATTCTGGACCAGATTCCTTTCCTGCTCTGTAAAAGAGTAATTTCCTTGTCGTTTAAATATCTAGAGTTGGAATTTCTATCACTTTCCCATAAAAACAAAAAGCTAAAGTAAAATTTGAAGCTAAGAAGAGCAATAAGAAAGACAGAAGAAGGTCACATGGTGGTCTTGTGCTGTTTCATTAAGGGACAGGAGTCACCCAAACATCACTCTCAGATGTGCCTGCACCCCAGGGAGACAAGGGCTGCCCTGATGGTTTTCATTCACCTTCTTCAGGTGCACATTGCCCATCTAGAAAAGAAATCCTCTTCCTGTCTAGTTAGAGTGAATATTTTTCTTCCCCTTGTTGGATTTTGCCTGGGTTCCTCTGGCAACACAGAGAAAAAGAGGTTTCTATTGCCATGTTCTCCTTAGTCTTCTCATGTTTTCAGCCATCAGTCAGACCATTGTCACTCTCTCGAGTCCATAAAATTTAGAAACCACCTTAGCAAACTTTCCTTTTGCAGTTACTATAAGCAGAGTGCCACCCAAGTTATACAAAGAAATATGAAATGACTCTTGCCCATAGAGATCATATCCTCTAGTTGGAATGACAGGGTGCAGCATATTCAATAGTGATAGAGACTTGAACAAATAGAAAATAATCAAAACTGTGCTCACCATCTAAAAGTAGCATGCCATTCATTCTTGGATGAAAGGAACATACTAACAATTCCCAAATCCAAACATTGTTTTTGTCCCTTCTGCCATCATCTTCTTTTTACCTGAGGACTGAAATGCTTCCAGGTCTATCTGCTGCTGCCCTGCCTACTGTCACCACACTAAAACTAAGGAAATTTGGTGAAGAAGCAAAGCCGACTATGCCACTCCTCTGCTCATCCTCCCTGCTTGGGCCGACACTGCTTGGGCTGATCTCATGGCTGTGTCCCATCCTCTTCTTTTTGTTCTTTCTCTTTGGAAAAGTGTTGGTCCTACCCAGCCAAAGTCTTTGCGTGTGCTGTTCCCCTTCCTGGAACACCTTCTCCTCTGTTAACTATTCAACACCTCCTTATCCTCCTAATCTCTCCTCCAGCACCCTATCCTCAGAAAAGCCTTTTCTCACTTCCCTTAGTAGGATAAAACCTACCTTAGACTCTCATAGCACTGAAGATCTTTCCGTTTGGTTTTTTTCCAGTTGTAGTTCTCCAATTATTAGGTCATCATTAGAAATCTCACCTGTATCCCCCATGGCCGCAAGATGGTCAGGGATTTTATCTCTGTTTAGTCATCCTTGCCTCTCCAGAGCTCAACAAAGTATCTGGCATATGGTAAATGCTCAGTAAAAATTTACTGAAAGAAAGAAAAAAGATATTAACATGAAATTCACACTCACTTTGAGCCAGGCACTGTGCTAGGAACCTAACCCCCTTTTCTTTCACTCCTTGGAACTCTTTAGTTCCTCTCTCTAAGAGAGGTGCTGTTGCTGCTGCCCCATGTAATAGTTGGGTACACTGAGGCTTAAAGAGATGAAATAATATGTCTAAGGTTCCAGGCCAGGTAAGTAATAGAGCTTGAATTCCAGCTGGGCACATGACTTCAAATTCCCTACTCCTAACTCCTGACCTCTGCCAAATCTCACAGAGGAAAGAAAGTTCTGGGAGTTCCAAGGAAGGAGAAACTTTGTAAGAAAAGAGGAGTTTAGGCTTATCCCAAAAGACAAGATGGCTTTGTCTAGAATGAAGAGTAAGAAGGAGGGCAGGTGCACGGGGACACTCCTTACATGAAGGCACCTTTCAAGGCTCCCCTTCTGAGTGGGTGAATTAAAAAAAGTCAGCCATTGCTCCCCAAGGAGGCAGACTCACACCAGGACACAGAAGTTGGGGAGCCAAGTGCTGGCTCAACTTCAGCTTCAACTTTAACCCTCGTCTGGGCCATTTTGGCACACAAATCACACCTAGATGCAGCATCCCACAGGAGTACAGGCCTAGAGGAAAAAAAAAAAAATTGAAAAAATCCATTTGGCTAGAGTTGATGCCTTTGAAGGGAAATGTAAGCACCTAACACTTGCTTTGTCCAAGATTGTAACCACTAACCTCACAAGGCTATTTAAATTTAAATGAATTAAAGTTAAACACAATAAGATTTTTTTGTCAATCATCCTACTCACTTTTTAAAAAATGATTTAGTTGTAGATGGACAGCATACCTTTATTTTACTTATTTACTTTTATGCAGTGTTGAGGATCGAACCCAGTGCCTCACACATGCTAGGCAAGCACTCTATCACTGAGCCACATCCCCAGCCCCCATTCACTTTTCAGGTGCTCAATAGCTACCTGTAGCCAATGGTTACATACTGGATAGTACAAATAGAGACCATTTCCATTATTGCAAAAAGTTCATTTGGACAGCTCTGGTCTGGCAAGCAAGACACAGCCATGGTCTGTAAAAAAGTTTCCTCAGGCTTTATGCCATAGATCATGAAAGGGTTATAAGAGTTGAAATGGGCTGGGCACAGTGGTGCACGTCTGTAATCCTCTGCTTGAGAGGCTGAGGTAGGAGAATTGCAAGTTCAAAGCCAGCCTCAGCAACTTATCGAAGCCCTAAGCAACTCCAGTGAGACCCTGTCTCTAAATAAAATATTTTTAAAAAAGGGCTAGGGATGTGGCTCAGTAGTTGAGTGCCCCTAGGTTCAATCCCTGGCTTAAAAAAAAAAAAAAGCTGAAATGGTGTGATTGAAGGATAGTCCTGAGAGTAGTAATAATTACCATTTTTGAGGGTTTTTTGATATATCAGGTAGTATGCAAATACTTCACAATATGATCTCATATAAAAAGCCTACAAGAAGCCAGATGTGGTGCCACATGCTTATAATTTCAGCTTCTCGGGGGGCTGAGACAGGAGGATCTCAAGTTCAAAATCAGCTTTGGCAACTTGGACCAGGTTTCAATTTATAGGAAAAAAAAAAAGGAGGAGGGCCTACAAGGTAGGTGTGTTCTCACCCCCATCCCATAGGTGAGAAACAGAGACCCAATAAGGTTAAACAGCTCCTACTGCTCCAAGTAGGCCTGACTCCAGAAGTCTGTGTTTTAAGCCATGCTTCTACTCTATATCCAAACTAACGTGGTGATGGGAGTGAATTATTCAGCAATACAGACTGAGGTCACGGAGGCCCATTTGGTAACCCCAGGAGAATTCTAGGCCTGAAATGATCATGGCTTCAAACAAGGGGGTCACGAGCTTCCTTTGTAGCAAGCTTCAGATGTGCCTCGTTCCTTGTTCCTGGCCTATAGTTTCTTCGTCTCCCTCCCTTCCTCCCTAACCATTAATCGCAATCGCCTGCATTTTCTTTGGACTCATCTTTGCTTATCCTTCTACTCCTCGTGTTGTGTTTCTAGAGAGGATTGTGTTTGTATTAGGTTTTAACCTAATAAATTTTTATTCCAGGGAGGACGTCTCCCGCCTCATCCTGCTGTTAGGCCTCCCCTCTTGAGCTCCCTGGACACAGCTGGAGAGCTTGTGTGGGCCCCACCATGAGCCAAGCCTGCAAAGACCATCTGGAAATGTGCGTGGCAGAAGTCTTGCCTCTCCTCCCAGTTCCCCTGGTGAAGGGAAATGCACAAACGGGTCCTGCTTCCTGCTGGGGGGCAAGTCAGATCTCTTTTGTTTCTCTGGCCTCCAGGGGTTTGTAGGTAAACTTCTATGTGGAGAAGCTTTATCTTTACAGTATGTTCCAGCTGACTTTTAGTCTGTGAATATTTTGGGTTTGGGCAAAGTGGGACAAGCACCGAGGATGGACTGGTCCTCTTGCAAAGGAAACTGGCTTCCAGTATTTAGTTTCATAGATTTATGGACAAGTAGATTTGCATTAACCACCATGCCCCTGCGCAGCCAAGGAAACCGTTGAATATCAACTTATGTGTGACAGCTGGGGAAACTGAGGTAAAGGAGGATGGAGAGGATTCCACATGCGTCAGAATGAAAGACGTAAGGAAGAAAACCATGACATCCAGGTTGGCTGGTCATGCTTTAACCACAACCCACACTTGCCTATTTAGTTACAACAAACACAAAAGAGATAAACATAGATGTAAGTTAGTCTAAACACCAAATTTTAGAAGTTTTTCCTCTGATGTCTAGTCAGCCATCCTGACCTTTATTGGAGGATAAACCAACTTGCAACAACAGCTGGGGACAATTATTTACTGTAAGTCAGAGACCAAAGGGCTTGGATAATGAAGTAAATTCAGCATTAGAAGGAGGGAAACGTGCCTGGTACCAGAAAAGTTATCTGTTTGGTTGATTCCTGAATTTGAAGAAATAATAAAGAAAAAAAATCAAGAGATGTCAAGTTCATGGCACAAAGAGATGCTAGAAAAATCGAGGCCAGGCTGAGTGGCGGACGGGCTTTGCTCCCCTGTGAGGGGTTTACAAAAACGCACCGTCACACCTGGACCTTCCTCAGCCAGGAGTCATCCAAGAAGATACTTTGTACAGATGCTACTGAGATGACACATCCCTTGCTGTCCATAAAATTGATCTACAGCTGGCTATGGAGTCACCCCAACATCTTGGCTACTCAATAAGAAACAGATTTGGATTTCCTCACTCAGGCTGTCAGCATTTACAGACGGCTGATGGTCTCTGGCAGTGTGGCCTCTCAGCAAGACACAGCTGAAGGAGGGGGCTTGGGAACCTTTGGCAGTCAAAGGAATGACAAGGCTTTGCATAGTTCCCGGGTTGAGTTCAAAGCCAATAGCATTTAAATTCCCTCCCAGGTAAGCATTTGAAAAGCCAGTGAGGTGCCTTCGAGTCAATAAAGTGTTATTACCTGTAAGCCCGTCCCTTCTGCCCTTTGATAACAAGGGATGTTTTAAAGCCTTTAAAATTCCAGCCACAATGTAAAACAAGATGTGTCACCTCCACACGTTGAGCTGACCGAAAGCAAAGGAACCTTTGCTTGAAGATGATGCATTTCATTACAGTCAGACAACCCCGCAAGACCCCTAACACACACACACACACACACACACACAGTCTCTCTCTCTCTCTCTCTCTCTCTCTCTCTCTCTCTCTCTCTCTCTCTCTCTCTCTCCCTTATCTTCATCTGGCTGCAAAATAATGGAATCTGGCCACCCAAAGTGTGCCAGAAATTTCTGAGCAACAAGGCTAATGAATTTCCTCTCTAGGGGGGCCTCCTGCCTACAGGCCAGCCCACAGGACAGGGAAAAATTTGCTATAAACACTCCCATGCTTTGAATGGGGTTCAACCCCCAGGATGTCTTCCAGAGCAAGGCCTCTGCGGAGGACTCTATGTTCTAGAATTTTAATTAAAAAGACCACAAAACCCACTAGCTCCCAAGTTGAATTCTGAGTCTGAATCTGAGAACAACTGCCGTTCTTAAAATATAAATGACAGCAAGCAGGGAAATGTCATCATTGTCCTGGGCAAATGAGTTGAGCACAGCCTAGAGACAGATTAGGATAAAAATCTAAAGGCACAGAGTCTAGGGCCAGACAGCTTGGGTTCAAATTCTGACTTTGCTGTTCCCTTGTTGTGTGACCCTTGGGCCTGTTTTAACTTGTGCAGTTGGTGAATCCTTGCAAGTTGGAATAATGACTTAGAACTGGAAGTAATGCTGGAGACCATTATGTTTAACCATTAGACATGCATGTGATGATTCAATAAGAAGTCTCCAGAATTCCCAGGTCTCAACCCTTCACTGTTTTCCATGAGATTGAACTAAGAGGGCATCCGCATGGCAGAGAGAGAAGAAAGGCAGGGAGATCTACTGCATCTTGTGCCAAACACATTGGCCTAAAATGGAAAATATTTGAGGATTTGCTGGATGAACAACAGAACTTCAAGCTTCCTGTGAACTCTCAGGAAGTCAATAGACAGCTAAGAAACACCTTCTTATCCCTCTCCCTCCAGGACCTACCCCTTCATTTCTGGATTGAGTCCGCCATATTGCATTACCTTGTTTCCTGTATGAGGCATGGAGTTCACCCTGAAAAGATGATCCTTTCCCAACTGCCCTACCCTACTTATTCAGTCTCAACTCTCACCCCATGTATCATCTGCCCCCTAATTATGCTTCAATTAATGATGGACTGTTATGATTTGGATGTGAGTGCCCTCCAAAAGCTCCTGTGTGAAACAATGCAAGAAGGTTTGGAGGAGAAATGATTGGGCTATAGCTTTAATCTAATCAGTGAATTGATCTCCAATGGAATTAACTGAGTGGTAACTGAATGAAAGCAGGTGGGGTATGGTTGGAGGAAGTGGTTCATTGGGGGCATGGCTATGGGGTATATATTTTGTATATGGAGAGTGGAGTCTCTCTTTCTCTCTCTGTTCCTGAGTCTCATGTGAGCTGCTTGCCTCTGCCACACTCTTCCTCCATGATGTTCTGCCTCACCTTGAGCCCTGAGGAATGGAGCCAGCTCTCTATGGACTAAGACCTCTGAAACCGTGAGTCCTTCAATAAACTTTTCCTCATTTACTGTTGTCCTGGTCTGGTCTTTTAGTCGCAGAGCAAAACAGCTGACTAAAACATGGACCTCATATGCAACAGAGGCTCCCCTAAGACAATATTGCCTGGTGACGCAGTGGCCATCTTGATTGTATAAGTACACTCTACGGTTGCACAAGGACAAAGTTGCCTCAGTGCGTTTCTCAGAACATATATATTCCCATTGCAACATGATGCATAACTGCTGTGACCACACTGACCATCATTTGCTGCCTAACGTCACACACATGCATGACTCCAAGTTGAGACACGCTGTTCCTCCCCACCTCCCTTTTCAAATCCCTACCCATTCTCCAAGATCAAGGCCAATGTTAACTCATCTGTGAGACTTTCCCAGACATTATCACTGATTTTAATGATAGAAAAGTTGAGCACTGTGCCCAAAGCTCTTCATGATTGTCTCATTTCATTCCCTTAATCCTCACTATAATCCTATGAAGTAGATACTATTATGAGCCTTATTTTATGATGAAACGAAGGTTCACCAGAGTTTAGTAACTCGCCCAAGGTCACACAGCAGTTAGTGGGAAAGCTACTTTCATGTTCAGGCCCATCTGATTCTAGAAGGAAGTTCTTCCCCCAGGCTCCATACTGACTCTCCTAGTTCCCTTTGTTAGGCTTTGTTTGTCTTATTTTCCTGATTTAACTCTATATCTCTCCTACCCTGTTTAAATTAAAATTCCAATTGTGTGTTATTCTCTTTTTCATCTCTGATATTTAGCACACTGCTTAGGGCATGATAGCTGCTTAACATAAATGCAAATAAATGTGCTGAATGGAGAAATATATGGATGGATGAATGGATGAAAGGAAGAAATCAAAGAAGAAATATCTGCTTCTTTAAAGTGCACACTATAAAACGAGCTAGCCTCTTCAAGTGCACCAAATATGGTGTTCCAAATAGAATTCTAATGCTGCTTGAAAAATGTAACTCGTTATCCAATACATATTTTATATTGACTCTGGCCCTTATTAATAGCAGGAAATTCAAAAGAATGTCAAGCCTATACTCCTATGGCCAGAGATGAGGAGCCTAAAAATGTTGGACAAAGCAGGAACATCTGGTCCTGGTCATAACCTGTTAAAAATGAAGATATTATGCTTTCTGAGCTCAATCTTCTTGCTTGAAAACAAAACATTCAAAAACTACCTTCTCATGTTGGGTACTTTACCTATGCTATGTCCTCCCTAAAGAACTTGCATTCATGGACTTCAAATAAGCTTGCAGCTGCTACAAATTCAGATATTTAGACTACATCAACTTGCTTTCTATAACAAATTGCTTATTAAGGATGCTAAAACATGTCTAGAAAAAACATGAGGATGGAACTTAGCTTCAGGCAAAAATATATAAGTTACTAAATAGAGGTTGAGAAATCAGTATTTGTGGTTCAAGATTCAAACTGGACTGGCCAGAGCACAGGCCTCCTCCCAGAGCATATGGGTTAGGGCAGTTGCTAATCAGTGTATGCAAAGTGTATAGGTGCCACCTGAGAGACAAATGCCTGAATTTCCAGCAGGCACAGAGGACAAACCAGAAGTGACAGTGACATATTCAAATATAGTCTCTTGGTCTGCAAAGCCCCAATGCTTTGAAGCAGCATTGTTTCCAGAGCTTCTATGGGGCAGCCATGACTAGCTATAAGTTGATTCCTGTCTGGTCTTTGACAGGAGAGCAGTTCAGTGCTCTGCCTCAGTTTGTTCTTGCTTTGGAGTCTGACCACTTGCCTGATGGGAAGCATTCAGGGGTGAGGGTTGGAAGCTGGATTCATTAGCAGCTGCTGACATCTGTCTTCAACCCTAGAGGTGCTAAGTTCAGACCAAGTCTTATGAAGAATCCCACAATCTAAGTTTAGCAACCCCTGTGAACATATCAATAAATATTCTGGTCCTAAGAGTATCCCCTTGCTTTCTACCTTGATTTTCTTCAGTTTCATGTAAAAGAAGAGACTTAATAAATTAGGCTAGTTTGAGAAATAATCATTACTTCCAGTTACAGAATGTTAATTATGTGAGAGATTCTGCCAAGTGCCTGACAGATGACCTTGTCTCGTTTAATCCTCACAAGGACTTGAGAGCAGAGGTACTTGCTTATCAGTTTTATGGATGGGAATAAAGAAACTTAGCCAGTTATTCAACAGCAGAAACAAGACTTCCCCTCAAGCCTTGCTTTAAAACCAAACTCCAAGCCTGGCATGGTGGTGCCTCTATAATCCCAGAGGCTTGGGAGGCTGAGGCAGAAGGATTGTGAGTTCAAAGCCAGCCTCAGCAATTTAGCAAGGCCCTAAGAAACTTAGTGAGACCCTGTCTCTAAATAAAATAAAATATATTTTTAAAAAGCTGGGATGTGGCTCACTGGTAAAAACGCCCCTGGATTCAATCCCTGATATATATATATCTCCACATTTATTCTTGCCACCATGCAATACTCCCCAGAATTTACTTGTATTCAAGTATTCCCTGGGTTCTTGATGACCAGGATTGTGTTGTACCCTTCTGTGGGCATCATAAAGCACCATGTATATACCAACAGTCAAATAGGTTGATGATTACCTTTTTTTTTTTAATGTAAAGGACTAATATTGAGGTTTTTAGAAGGTGAGTGTGATCCGTGCATGGAATCACACAGAAATGAATCAAGAGAAGAGAATGTCCACACAAGAGTGAACGATTCCTGGCTGTGCTTGTGGTTAAAGACATCATCTTATATTAAAGATTCTGTGACCCTGGGAGCCAGACAAAGAGTACTTGTTGCTGGAGGATTGATGTTCTCTTCACTCTCAAATTGAGACCACTTCAAAAGAGACCATTTGTTGGTGGAGTGGGAAACTGTTGCCAAGGTGAAGAGCCCCTATGTCCCAACTGCCCATAAACATATCTCCAAACAGCAGGAAGGAGCCGCACAGAATGGCCCTGGTAGCCAGAGCAGGGGCCGGAGGTTCAGGAAGTGGATGTGTCTCCCTCAGTAGCACTGACGGAGCCAGGAAGGGTTCCACATCCTGACTGGCCAAGACAAACACAGCCCAGTGCTGACGGAGAGGCAGCCATCAGGGAACAGCTGAACCACCACAGTCACCCAGGCTCCCAAAAGATTGTCACCGCAAGAGTGAAACCAGGACCTGTGGTTTCCTGCTGTCCTCTCTGGTACGCAGCTCGGGCTTCCAATGACTCATGGCCAATGGCGTGCCAAGATTTCACGTCCCATCTGCAATGGAGCCCAACCTGTGCAGAACCGTGGCCCTTCCCACTACTTCCTCCTCAAGGAGCTTAGTGAGAGGATTAACGATAACCAGGATGTGAGTAGACATCTTCCCAAGAGCAGCCTGGCTGTAAAACTGGCTGAGACAGGCATGCCAGGACAAAGCAGGGGATCAGGAATCATCAGTCACTCAAGCCAATGCTTCTGGGTCTTAAGTCTGCTGGCTGTGTGGGGAGGAGGAAAGGAAACTAACATTTATTAACTTCAGGCCTCTCGAGAGATGGCACAGCTCAGTGGTGAGGAGTGTAGGTGTCAGATTGCATCTGGGCTGCCACTCACTGAGTGATCTTGGAAAATTATTTAGCCTCTTTGAGCCTAAATATTCTCAGCCAGAAAGAGGAAATAATAGTGGAATCTATCCTATCAGGTAGATTCTAAAGATCAAAGGAAGATTATAAATGTAAAGTTTGGTGAATGTTAGTTGCGATCCTTATTGTTTTTACTATCACTGATGATCAAGTTTAGGTGAGTAAGAGCTAAAGAACTGGGGAAATTATCTCTAAGGGGATTTGTGCCCATCAGAGAGTAGATCCTTTGCAGAAATGGAACACTGGACTCCAGTTACAAGTTGGAAGAAAGCTTTGATGCTAATATATGCAGCATTCTGTGGATTAGGAAGCCTGAAGACCCTTTGGGATCCTTGTGTACCTCAAAAGTGGACTGACCAGGGGATGCATTGGCCTTTTCACCTGGTACCCTTATTAATCATCGAAACCCCATCACACACAAGCCTGCTGTTCAACTCTACTAAAGCTAATTGAAGACTTGTCACATGCTACGTATAAAACTAGGCACCAGTGTGGAGGGTGGGGAATAGAGCAGAGAGGAGCAAAACATCACGGCTCTTTTCTCCCTGATGAGACAGACACATGTACCTTCAATTTAAAAAGGCAGACATGTCATTGCTCCAGTGCTGAGAAAAACTACAAGCAAGCTACATTGGAAGAGAAGGGGCTCTCTGGGAAGTGCTCTTGGGGAGTGCTTGTTTTGACATGGGCCTCCAAAGTGAATGTGAAGGAGGGAACAGGGGAGATAAAGGGGTCATCTTTTGCAAAAGCAGTAGTCTAAAGTGCAAGGGAGGGATACATTGGAAAATAAAGTTACTAAAAGTGGGAGAAGACCATATTTTATAGTTTTGACAGTCAGGCTGAAAGATTCGGATTGTGTTATTTATGTTGGGAGGCAAGCTGCATTGGGAGCTCAGGCGTCGACACTGACGTGAATTTGAGTCATGGCTCTACTTTGTGCACATGGTGTGACCTTGGAAGACAACTTCACTCTTCTCACTCTATGTGGGGATCACCGCAGTGACTAACTCAGGGCCAGGGACGTGCAGACTGCTCAGCACTTAGCCCAAGACAGTAGACTCATAAAAGTTCAGCTATCGTTATTATCATCAGCCCTTAGGGAAAAATGATGAGCACCTGGACCAGGACACTGCAAAGCAAAAGGAAGGGATCTGTGTGCCTTTCAAATGCTGGACTGGGCAGTTAACAGCCTACTGGGTAAGAGAAGTGAGAAAGGAGTGTCAACAATAGTTTATGCGTTGGATCCCAGGAGACTAGGAGTCTGAGACGGTGTTACCAAGGTGGGATCATGGAGAATGACCTCAGTTTGAGGTGTACTGAATCAAAGGTGGAGTTGACCTGTGAATTCAAAGGCAAAGGTTAAACTTTTAGTAAAATTTTTAAGAAAGAAAGTTTAAATTAGAGGCTCATGGATGTATATATGAAAGTCAAACCTTTGGAAGTAGGTGATCCTGAAAGGGTTTGTAAGAGAAATAACTTTGCTGGGAAATGGACATTACAAAATTTCCATTTGTAAGAGAGGACAGGATAAGGGAAAGAGCAGAACCAGGTAGTTATTGTGTTACAGGCGTCAAATGATGGCTTTTCCAACAGGCCACGGGGGTCAGCTTAGCAGACAGGGATGGGGTGTAACGCAATGATGTTTTCCATGAGCATCTCAGAAAAACCGAGAGGTAGAGAGATTCTAAGGCATTAAGGAGAAAATAACTGGGAGATTGTGATATGTGTGTTTCATTTGTAGTTCAGAAGTTGAATTTAAGAGAGAGTTTTTCCAAGGAAGTTAAAACACATCTGGCACAAGGCAGAAGTGTGTTTTGGGTGGAAACTATGTGAACACTTTGTAGAGTAGAAGAATATCCACTGGAGAAAAATTAAAGACGCATGAGAGGAAAAAAAGTTATTTTTGACCTAAGGAGAGCAAGGAGGCGTGTGAAATATGGCCTCAGAGGGATGCTGATTTTAGAGCAACCAAGAACCACATCTCACATGGATTTCAGAGGAAGGAAGAAAAGCTTTAATTCAAAGAATAATTATTTGGGTGGTTGATGGAATTCATGTTGGTGTGCCTTTATTTTCTAAAAAAAAAAATGATAGATTTTCATTTAAAGATTTCATGATAGGATTTTTTTTTAAAGCATGGAGTGGGATTTTGTTCTGTTAATTCTCTTGAGACAAGACTGAGTAGTGGTAGAGCAGGGATAACTTCACAAGAGTCGATTTGACATTAGCCATCCAGGGCAGACCTACATCACTAAAACTCAGCAGTCTAACCTGCAAAAGGAGATTGTTCACTTAGAGGACAGACTGGGCTTCAAAGGAGATGACACACGTGTCTCTCTTTGTCACACTGACCTGGAATCCACTAGTTTGTTGTTTTAATTGATCACATTTATCTCATTTTGCTCTCGAGACTGTTTTTGGGGGAATGTGTTCGTGATTTGAAGAGATAATGATGCCTGGTGCAAGAGCAAAATGGAAAGCTTGTGGTACTCCTTCCTAGGGCTCTAAGTGCGTGTGCAGCGGAAAGCATGGCATATCTGGAAGCCAGTCCCCGTCAAGTACTCTGAAAAATGTGCCACTACAGCATTGCAGGGGGGTGGGACATGGACTTTCCACTAAGACAGGTCCCTTTTCCCCCCAACTTTTTTTCCAATGACGTCTCCAGCATGGTTTTGAGTGATTCAGGCTTGGGGATGCCACCACTTCCCTTGTGATGCATGTTTGACATTTCCCAGATTTCATCACTGGGACATTTCCTGAAATCCAGTTCAACGTGTTCCTTTTTTTTTTTTTTTTTCCGGATTTCAAAAGGGATTCTGTTTCAAGCTTCAGCTGTCAAGTGGGGAACCCAACTGTGAACAGTAGCGCATTTGATGGTGACATCAGAGTTTCCAATGGGAACTTGTCCTTCTACCCAGAGATCTAAGGTTCTCTTTGATTCGAGATTTAAAAATAATGCAGAAATTTCTCCAGACCTCACTGACGTGCTGTCGTTGGAGCCAATAGCAGCAGGACCCCAAATAGCCTTTGAGGTTGGCAGTCTACAAGGACTGTCTGCCAAGAATCCCCTTGGAACCTCATCACCTTTCCAAGACCCCATTTTTAAGCAGATCAAAGTATTTTCCTCATGCTGGTGAAAGCCAGAGGTTCAGGTCAAAGTGAATGAGTGTGGGATTCTGAAAGAAGCTGGCAGAAGATCAAAGGACATTTGGGTGGACCTGAGCCCTCTCCTTGAAAACTCTTTTCCATTGTTTCCAACCTTTTTCAGTCTGACACATCATTGAACTTGCCCCTCCGCTCCCACCCTGGTCTCCACAACCCCTATTCAGCTGCCGATTAATTCAATCATTTGATGCTCAAATTTCTTACCACATGTACATGTCCCAAAGCAAGTGAATATACAGATGGACTGATCTATCCTATGAATAAATGCACATGTCCAACCACACTTACCAACCTTCTTATCTTAAGCCTTGAACTTAACTTTCTTTCCTTTTAATCTGGAAGGACTTTGTTTATCTCTCATGATACTTAATATATCAGCACCTCTTGCACCAGATTATGCACTCCCTGAGGGCAGAAACATAACAGGAATTCCTCAGGCCAGCACAGAGCCTTCTGTGCTTGAAAAGTTTAATAAGTAGTTAGTGATCATTACAAATATTCTTCAACATCCTCCTTATTTTAACAAGTATCCTTCAGACCACAACAAGGACTTTTTGGGAACTGAATTGTCACTCTTGGGGGCTCAGGAAAAAAAATACATATATGTATATAAATATATATATATAATATTTAAAGTCATGGTCATTGCTTTTTAATTTAGATGAATTCAAAACCAAATCTATATGAATATTACAAATATATAATGATAGTCATCCTAAATAATGATCATTAAACACCTGTTAGGTGTCATAGTTGTGCAACCTGTGCTTGGTCATGTATCATCCTGTCTGATTCTTCACAATGGAGAACCCTGGGCTCAGTCCTTGTTCTCCATCTCTTCTCCATCTCTGTTCCTCTTGGTGATCCCATGTGATCTATATGCCACCATCCCCCAGTTTCATCAGACAAGACCTCTCCAAACACCAAACCCATACCCATGTCTTCCACCTGGATGTCTAACAGATATGACAAATTCATTCTGTCCAAAACTCACTCCTATCTGCCTTAAAAAGCTGCCATACCTGCCGGCTTCCCCGACTCAGTCAGTGCCAATTCTGTGCTTTCAGTGGCTGAAACCAAAATCTTGGAATCTTCTAAATTCTACTCCTTCTCTCTCGTATCCCACATCAGACCTATAGGAAATTCTGCTGCCTTTCTCTGAAAGATAGATCCTGAATTCAGCCATTCTTACCTATTCCCAGGCGCATATATATATAATTAAAATTACTGGTATATTATTTGGTTATCTTTCTTTCTCTTGAATAATGCAAGCTACAGGAGAGTTCAATCCTTAACTCTTTGGCTGGGAAGTGGGTCTGGCTCCCATCGTAGGCACTCAGTAAACACTGCTGAAGGAGTGCTTAAGAAGTAACAGATGCCCCTTGGAATCAAGGTCCTCAGGCTCCAGGTCTCAGAGATCCAAGTGCCCTTAACACCCCAAGTGTCAGCACATTCTCACAGTCCCCATGCTCCATTTCAGACTATGTCCACCCCACCCCACTCCCCAGCCCCTGTCCTTTAAGTCCCATTTCAACAGCTATGACCTTTGCCTTGAGAAATTGCGCTGTCTGCAGAGAGTGACGGGACATCACGGTTATCCCCAGACAGACCAAATTACAGATGGGAGACTTCTTTGTCACTTAAGGCTGCTTGGTGGGAGGAAGCTTATAAAATACAGCCAGCACTGGCAGCTCTCCTGGTAACCTGTCTCTTCGGGAGAGAATTACAGCCTGTCACTGCTCCCGTGGAGCGATTTTTCCCTCCTGCCCTTGATGCTCTCTGAGCAGGAGGCTGGGCGTGGACTGTCAAAATTGCAAGGACAGCGATGAAAACAGGAGGCTTATTTGGGGGGTAAATGGGAGTGTTTTGCTTTTGTCAGGACAGGCACTGCTTCCTGATTCATTAAGTACATCTTCATTAATTGGCCATGGTCTTTCATAGAGATCTGTGATAAGTAATATGAACTCGACTTAAAGATTTTAAATTTCTTCAGGATCAGTCTTCTGGTAAATTTCCCCTGTCATCGAGTGAAATTAGCATCTGAATTTCAAGATTAAAGAAGTGCCAGGGTGCAAATGGCAAACTCTCCGGCTCCTCCCCCTACTCCCACCTGAGCAGCTGCCGTTATCACCCCAATATCTTTCCTGAACTTTGACAGAAGAGACTTGCTTATTAAGTATCCTTAAGAAGAAGTACCACAGAACCCTGAGGAGAGTAGACCTGATCCTTGACACTTTTATCAGGAACTCCAAGGACGAATGAATTGACAAAGTGAGTTCATGGCACCAGGAGGGCCTAAGGTTGAGCATCTTTCCCATATACACATACCCGGATGTCCATATTTTTTATTTCTTCATATTCACTTATTTTATTAGTTCTCCTGGGCCGTTATAACAAAATACCATAGACTGGGTAGCTTTTAAACAACAGAAATTTATTTCTCACAGTTCTAGAGACTGGGAACTCCAAGATCAAGGCACTGGCAGATTGGATTCCATGCCTGGTGAAGACCCTGTTTCTGGTTCACAAATGGTGCTTTCTTACACCAGGAAAGAAGCAAGTCCTCTGAGGACTCCCATAAAGGCAGGAATCCTGCTCATAAGGGTGCTACCTCTAATCCTCTGCACTTCCCAAAGACCCTGCCTATTAGTGCCATTACACTAGGGAATAGGTTTTCAATGTATGACTTTGAGGAGGGGACACAGCATTCAGTCAATGACACTCGTGTGTTCCACTTGGTAGCAGCCCAGCTCTACAGGGTATGGGATAAATATTGGTTCCATTAAATCACTTTTCTACCTAAAAGCAAGTTGTTTGTTGCAATCGTACTTTACATCCCCACTTTCTCTCTCCCACTTCTTCCTCCTCCTCCTTCTCCACCACTACCAGTACTTCTTCTTCCTCTTTCTCTTCTTCTTCTCCTCCTCCTCCTTCTTCCCATACATAGACCACTGGCTAGAAACTTAGATTTATTCTATAAGGCATCTTTGTCTCTTCCTTGACTATATTTAAAAAAATGATACAGCACACATATTTTATTATGTTTTTGGAGGGTGGGAATTATTTAGGGGAGAGGAAGCATGAGGGAATTGCATACAAAATTCTCTTCTATCTCTACAGCACCCTTTAATTTTAGGGTACTTACCACCTCTACACCTCAATGCTGGCCTCCTATATGTCTCATCTGCACACAATAACCAGAATAACATTTTCAAATTCGGCTATGCTTATGTCACCCCCATTGCTTAAAACTCTTTAAAGATGCCCACTGTTCCAATCCTCAAGGTTAATATATCTGGTGCATCCTCCATGGCTCTGGCCTGACACCTGATTTCACAAATGCTCGCCACCTTCATGTTTAGATTCATGAAGAATCTATGCTGTGGACCCCACAAGGCCTTTGCTAGGAACTTGACCTGTCTAATTCTCTCTGTCTTCATCCTTCTTTTCTACATCCTTACCTAGCTGACTCATCTTAATATTTCAACTTAGGCATCACCTTCTCGCGGACTCCTTCACCCACTGAGACCCCGCTTTCCCCACCCACTATGAAGGCATTGCCTGATTGGGTACCATCTTGCTGTCAGGCCCTGCTCCCTTGAAGCAATGCTTTCTACACTGTTTTACATTCTTCTTTTCCCTGTAGACGCTGAGCTGTAACAAGTGTTTTTTTCCACTGTTATATCCTCAGCACCTAGGCTGTCCCTAAGAACATACTAGTAGGTGCTTAATAATAACTACTGAACAAATGAATTAATAAACGGGTGAATGAATAAGCAAAAATCTCACTAAGTTATGTCTTATTTCATAATTTAAGTTAAATGTGATCAGCAATGACCTTACAAATGAGCAAATAATCTATAATAGTCTTCCCTTACCCATAGGGGACATACTTCATACTTAAAATCCCCAGTTAATGGCTAAAACCTGAGATATTACAAAACCCTATATATACTATGTTTTTACCTATAAATACATATCTGTAATATATGTTTTAACTCATAAATTAGGCACAGGAAGATATTAACAATAACTAATATTGAATATATTAACAATAACTGATAGAAAAATTATAACACTATACTATAATACAAGCTGTGTGAATAAAGTATCTCTCAAAATATATTATATACTGTGCTCACCTTCCTTGTGCTGATGTGAGATGACATAATACCTACATGAGGAGATGAAGTGAGGTGAATTTATAGGCATAGAGATTTAGTATTAGGCCACTAGGTGAGGGTTACTTGAACATAAGCACTGCCACACCATGACAATAGATCTGATAACTAAGACAGCAACTAAATGACTAATGGGAGGGTAATGTATACAGCTTGGATATGCTGTATAAAGGAGATGGTTTATGTCTCAGGCAGGAAGGAGTAGGAAGTTGTAAATTTTTTCAATATACTGCTCAGAATGGGGAGCGATGTAAAACTTAGGCATTATTTATTTCTGAAATTTTTCTATGAATATTGAAACCATGGTTGATCAGGGGTAATGTAACTGAAATCATGGAAAGCGAAACTGCAGATAAGGAAGAGGGAACTTCCATAGTAATATACTAGGCTAAGTTATGTTACAGTAACAAACAACCCCAAAATTTTATGGCTGAGAACAATAAAGGTTCTGTTGGGAATGTAGAACGGTACAGCAAGGTAGTTTCTTAAAAACTAAATGTGTGCTTACCATATGTCCCAGCAATTGCACTTCTGGGCATTTATCTCAGAAATGGAAACTTACATTCTCACTTGTGCGACTGTCTCCTTTAGTATGACTAGAGATTCTATTCCTCCATATAGGTCACACAGGCTCTCAGCCTCCATATCTAGAATGTCACCAGTTCCCTCATCAAGGAAAGGGGACTTGGCAAATTGCTCTCTCACTGTTGTAGGCTTCTACCTGAAATTGATACACATTACCTCTATTCACCAATGAAAATTGGCCAAAGCAAGTTCTCTGGCTGTCCCACTTCCTCCATGAGGTGGGGAAGTTCAGTCTTGACATGTGTCTGGAATTGGGATCATCAAAATATTGGTAACAACATTGTGATCACAGCTGTTAGTTAAAATTATAAAGATTGTTAAATACTCATAATATATTTTGAACTTGTTCCATTGCTATGTGGCCAATAGAGTAATTGCCTTCCATTTAGCAATCCAAATCTAAATATAGGGAAACACAAAAATGAGTACAGCAGGTCCCCCTCCCCAACTCACAGGGGATACATTCTAAGACCTCCCCAGTGGATGCCCATATATATATCCTATATATATACACTCTCCCACACATACATACCTATGATAAAGTTTAATATATAAATTAGGCACAATAAGAGATTAACCAAAATAATAACAAAATAGAACAATTATAACAATGTATTGTAATAATAGTTGTTCAAAACTTATAAATTATTTATTTATGGAATATTTTATTTAATATTTTATGGTCATGGTTTACCACAGGTACAGGAAGCCCCAAAATGAAAAGTTATGAAAAGTTTTATCATTGCAAATAAAAGTTGCATTGAATCTGAGTTTCACTTTTCTGAAAAAGTGAATATTTTTTTAAGTATCATGAAAAGGTAACCATGCAACAAAAGAATTTCTCCTTGCTTTTGCTCTTAGTTCCAAATGCATGTGGAAAATAACTGCTTGTTACCACTTCACAGAAGTGACCTGTAACCTTTCAGCATGAAGGCACAAGCAGTTGAATTTACAATGCATCTCAGGTGTGCATTAAAGTTTCTAAATGTTCAGGGAAGCCACAGAGAGGACATCAGGAAAAGTGGACACAGGTGGATCAGACTGATGAATTTCAGAAGAGGTAAACATGAAAACATATTAGAAAGGCAAGAAATTTGCCAAAAATAGAGAAACATGACCTCACCAATCAACAAATAACCAGAATGCTCTGGAAGTGACTAAATCTTGTGCATGGTAAAAATTAAATCAGATATCTTTCCATTAGGAAACATATCTGAGATTTTATTTTAAACTTATACTTTGTCCAAATACAATCTTATTGATGATCTATATTGCTTCGGATAGGGGGCAAAGAGAAACCTGCTCTTAACAAGCATTCCTTGTATGCTTCTCGATTCTACGCCAGACAACTCTAAACTGCACCATTATTATGCCCTTATTTTAGAAATGCCTAAGGAGTCAGAGAAGTGAAGGTATATGTCAAGAGCTGCTATTTGTACCCAGGACTACCTAACTGCAAAGTCTGGATTTCTCTGGTGGACTGTGCCTTTTGTTCATTGTCCCTTGGGGTGGGACTATGAACAAGGCCATCATGACTGGGCTTCAGGCTCCTTTTCCAGATTCTGTGCAGCTGCTTCCATGGCCCCTAAGCTCACCTATAAGACACATCTCTCATCCCCAAAGTTCAGCCTTCAAAATCCAACCTGTATATAGCTCTTGCAAATGCTAATTCTCCTGCCCTTCCTTCCTTATCTCTGTACCCCAAATCTTACTGCAGATACTAGCTGGCACACTGCCTCCTCCAAGTCTTCCTACGTCATTGCCTTAAAATACTTCAGATACAAGGCAAGAGATGAATGAATCCATGAACAGATGGACAAATGATGTCATCCCCTAAAATTGATGTTCTGTTCCTTCCTTCTCCTTATAGCATTTGGTTATTATGTTCTTTTGGGGTTAAGTAGCTATTTTAACTCAATTCAGAACACATTCACTGAGTTCTTACTATTGCCAAGTTCAGTGCAGAGCAGGACAGAGAAGCTCGATGTTGGGTAAGATCCCACCCAGCCTCTTTCAGTGTTCATAAACCCTTTCTTGTGAAATGCACTCTAACAATGAAACACTCCTGCCAGACTCTCAGATCCTTGAATGAGGAAGTGTATTTGCAGAGCAGGGACACAACCTCAAGACTTTTCTAAGAGAAGTCTGACTCACATCATCCACATCCTTCATCACAAGAAAAGCCCAGTGCAGAGTGATCCCATTCCTGGCCAAGTCAAGACCCACCAGGCTCCAGGATATCCTCATTGCTCAGGATCACAAATAGCCTATTGCGGCTTCAGCTGGTCCAAAATGATAAGGTTAGAAAACCAAACAATATTGTCCTGAGTGTTCATAAAAATAAGCAGAAATCAGAGAAGTCTGAACATTCTGGAGAGTTATCATTTATTATCATAACCTTGTTCATTTCAAGAGGGATCCTGGAACATTTTTAAAAATTACAATAAAATAAGATGGCAACATAATACTACCATTTAAAATAAAATCCTAGATTAATACCAGAAAACTCCAGACTATTCCATTTAACTTCATGTAGAGGAGTCTTTGAAATTAAGTTAAGTGGCTCCAGGCTTTTTATTTATAGAAACAACTTGGATGTTGGTCTGAGAAGTGAGATATCCAAGTTTTCAAATAAACTCGAGTCACAGAGAATTGTAAATAATGAAGAGCCATGTGGATGCAAAGTAAACCTGTTAAATGCCCTCTCTAATTGATAGGAAAAGCATTTCATATTAGATAAAACCCAATAAAAAGATTTAAAGACAGGATATAAAAGTTACATATGTATATACAAATATAATCACAAAACCTGCACCACCATTCTGTACCCTGAGGGAAAAGAAGAAAAGCAAATGGGAAAGAAAGTTGTATTGCTGGTTAAAAAAAAAAAAAAAGTAAATTCCATCCTCTCTTCACAAGAGGAACCATAGAGATGAAGTGTGGGGTGCCACCTGGCTGAGGGCCAAGGGAGTCAATGGTGCTCCTCAGTTTGAATTAGCAAAAGGCGCCCCCTCCGGGTGGATACAGCTCTTTGAATTCATAGCTTGATATTTGAAAAGGCTGCTAAGAAAAGGAGTCTGGGACTGGCAGGAAATACAGCCTACCCAGGTGCTGGGCTTCAGCCCAACCCTCGGCTATAGAGTGTGAATTTCATAACTGACCCCACCTGCCCAGCAGCATTCTGAGGGAAAGGTCTGGGGGAAAGGCATTGGATTGTAGTTTCCACTCTAATTTCAGAACTACATTTGGCCTTTCTGGGCTTAGTTTCTTTCCATCCAGAGTGCAAAGGCAATGCCCACTCAGATCTCTTCCCCTGGGGCGGATCAGATGTGCTTGTCTCTTGGGAAAGGCTGGGTTTAATAGTCCATCATCGTAAAGGAATGAAACTCTCCTTAAGAAATATGCTGAGTGTCATTTACCTTTCAGGGAATCAAATGTTTTCTCTTTTTATCTCCTAATGCATATCTATCTATCTATCTATCTATCTATCTATCTATCTATCTGTCTATCTATCTATCTATACTTGGGATTGAACCCAGGAGTGCTTAACCACTGAGCCATATCCCCATCCCTTTTTAAATATATTTTATTTAGAGATAGGGTCTCATTGAGTTGCTTAGGGACTTGCTAAGGTGCTGAAGCTGGCTTGGAACTTGCGATCCTTCTGCCTCAGCCTCCTGAGCTACTGGGATTACAGGCATGTGCCACCCGCCCAGCCCTAATGGATTCTTATTTTGACTTTTTAAAGACAATTCATATTCTTATTTATCTTGATTCGGATGTTTCTTTAAGTAAAATCATACTACTAAAGGTGATAAAATGATAACACGCCAGAACACAATAATGATCAGTTACTGGCCACTTTCCCACACAACAGACATTGTTGTGCCATACACTTTCTGCGCCTTTGTGGTCTCCCATCATCCTCAGAAGCTCAGACGGTCATTTCCTCCATTGCACAAATGGAAAAACGGAGACCCCAATGTGAAGTAACAAAATATAGCACGAGCAGGATTTAGATACACATCGTTGGAAATCCAGAGCTTCTCCCAACAAATGTCTTGAGATCTGTATGTGGCAGAGAATTTGAAACAGAAATGAACAAAGAAGAACATAATCGTTGCCTGAATCCCACATCCTCACTGTTCACACGATGCTATTTATTCTCTTGGAATCATTCCAGCGTTATAGGTGTGGGATGATCCCTTTTGATTACAGAGTTGAAAGAAGAGAGAGAATTTTTTTTACAGTTGAAGATTCAGTTATTAATAGCCAGCTTCCAATTTAGGAGGAAGGGAGAAAGACTAATATTGTCTATGTGATAATTGTTTTCTTTTCACTTCTGAACACTGTCATTATTGTAATTCCTAACATCATTCCTAGAGTCATTTATTCGTGTTAATAATTGCAGTAATAACAATTCAGAATCTCTGCAGCGTTGGCAAAGGCTGTCGAGAAAATATAGGCTGTATTTAATTAAGTCTCTATTGAGAATAGTAGAAGGTGCTTAATCATGTGAGTCTGGAACTGCACTCTTATCAGAGACTCCACTCAGGAGGCCTGCAGCTCCTTACAACTGACAGGCTACAAATCACATCCTGGATGGCACCACGTCTTCCTTTGAGAAATAGTACCAGGGACTTGTGCACCGCATGCCTCCAAACCTTAGACTCTCTTTATGGGATGCACTGTGGACAGATCATTTAGATGTCAGAAACTTTCCCAGTGTCAGAATTCTCTATGGGCATCCCTCTTGGGTTCAAAACGTTTGATTCTCATAGGTGTGAGCAATGTCAAGAGTTGCTTATTACAAAGCTCAGTTGCTACATCAGATTTTTAGCTTGGTGATGACCAAGAGTAATTTTAAGACTTTACTATGCTCCAGGTAATGGACTGGGTAATCAAGAATTACTTTTTAATGTTCAAGAACAATCCAATGAAGTAGTTAATAGCCTCATTTAATGAATAGGCAATTGATCTTGGAATGATTAAGTATTTGTTCTATTTTTCCTGAACACATAAGACTCGTGGTTGGTTTGACTCTAGCACATTTTTAACCATTAAGCAATACTAAGGTCAAGGCTCCAAGAGAATACAATGGCAGAGTCCCTGCTCTGTCACACTCTTCTCCCTTCTGCTGTGTCCAGTGAATACAGCCTTCCTGGTTCTGTCTCAAAAAGAGCCAAAATCAGTCTATTGTTCAGAACCACATTTTGGTAGTTTACCATACTAGACCCAAACCACAATCCACTCCTCCATACCATGTTCTGGAAACATTTCAGGAAGCAAGAAAGGACTCACAGAGCAACTACAATCAGCCCAACATGGCTTGTTGAATAAATGAAACAGCCTGGAAATCATAAGTGTATCTCCTTCTCCTCTTTATGGTTATGCACATCTTGGGAACAGCACCACAGAGGAAAAGGGTCCCCAGCAGCAGTTTTCACCCCTGTACATCAGGGTAAGTTCCCATGGCACATGCACTTGAGCTAATCTCAAAGAGGGCCCATCTCTCAGGATTTTTTAATCATGCTTGCCTTGTATTTCAGCCACACCAGCAGCAAGCAGTGAATGGGTCCCTGTGGGAAATTAAAGAGTTGGCAATGCCAGAAGTACAGTAGATGTCATTCTCACTTTGTCTTCCATTAGCATGGGGTGGCTGAAGAAATACGACAGGGCCAGGTGTGGTGGTGCTCACCTGTAATCCCAGTGGCTCAGGAGGCTGAGGCAGGAGGATCTAGAGTTCAAAGCCTGAGTCAGCAATTTAGCGAGACCCTAAGCAACTCAGCAAGACTCTTTTTCTAAATAAGATATATAAAAAAAAGAGCTGGGGATGTGGCTCAGTGGTAAAGCGCCTCTGGGTTCAATCCCTAGTACAAAAAAAAAAAAAACTACATTTGTCATCCTTAATTTCAAGAAAAAAATTGTATTACAAGGCTATCTGTCATTTTTGCAACATTTTCTCAGAGAAGGGAGAAGAAGATATGTTGAAAGACATAGCCGCCTGTGAACAGCTGAGTAAATTTTGGCCAGTTTGGTGTAGGCATGAAATGCTCCAAATATATGTATTTTTTTTTTAACTTGTTCAAGGAGGAGAGGAACAGTTCTGTACTCCATTCACAGGGGAAGTGCTGGACTTGACAGGAAAGAATGAAATCTACGCTTACTGCTGTGCTCTAAAGTGTTTCCAGAAGCCCAAATTTCTGAGTGGTTACAAGTAATTTGCTTCAACTTAATTTCTTTCATTCAAATTTACAGGGGAGGGGGAGGTCTGTCATAGGCAATGGAAAATAATTAAGACATTAGCCCAGTGTTGGATATTCAGACAGCAAAGCCCCATTAGCCTACGTGTCCGCATTGAATCACGGAATTGCCAAATTCACAGGAGTGACACAAGTTCTAGGAACGAGATGACCAAATGATCCCTGGTCCTATGCCATTCCTCGAGCCCCTAGCCTTTCTGCCCTGGCCTTCATCTTCTCCAGCACTCGGCTGCTATCTCCTGAACGCATTGGTTTTTGCCAACTTGGAGGATCCTCCTTGGTAATCTCTTCAATATGTGCATTCCCTTTGGAAGAAATACAGTAGCCTTGTGTGCGTTTCCTATCTGCTCCTCATTTCCTATACTGTGAATTATGTCATCTAGTGTCTGCACTGCTGCCAGGGGGAAAAGGCTGTCGAGATCAATTTTGTCAGACGGCCTCATACCCCCAGGAACACCAATTAGATCACCACAAAGCTGACTCGCGCCCAGGAAGACCCACCCCACGTCCTCTGCTGGTCCTTGTTATTTAAAGCACTTAACCTTAGGAAGGCTCTTGGATGTATCACTTGACCCCCAGTGCTTCTGCCAAAACCCAGTCCCATGCCGGGGCAGGTTTGCGTGCATCCTGTGAAAGCCACAGAAATACACGGAGATACTAAATCTAGGAAGAGGTGGATTTTGACTATGGAAGGTGGATTTTGATCTGTGAGATTTTTTTTTTCCCCTTGGTTCTCACCCTCCTGAGTTTCATCAGGGCTGCTTCAGAGCAAGTGGGAAACTCTCATGATTTACAGGCTGAAGTCATTAAGTTAGGACGGGAGGGGTACTGTAACACCCGTGTCTACACAGCCCATAAGGAGTAAAATTAACTTCTTGTCAAATTACCTGGATAATTATTTCCATTACTCAGATTGATGCCCATTGGGGAAAGCATGTAAATTGAATCTTCAGTGGGGTATTTTGATCTAACCTTGTTCTATTAGAAGAATATATTTGAGGAGCAGTTGGTCTCCCAAGGCCAACTCTGGACCTAAGATCCTGAGAAGCCTTGTTTATAATCTTTTCACACCATTCAGAAGACACCCCAGGCACAGGTAAGTTACATGAAATGTTCAAACATAACTTTGCCTATGAAAGGTGTTCCCTAATCTTTGTCTCCCCTACCCTGCCAATCACATGATGAATCAATACAGGTCCAAAAGGACTTGGAGTTGTATTTAGAAATTGCTGAAGAGGAAAGGAGAGAGATTTGTTTGTGGAGCAGGTCTCTGTGGAAGATGGAACCTATCTGGAAAGGGGGGGGGTCACAAATGTGACTTCTTTATGTAAAGATAAATAGCCAGCATCCCGTACACCTCTGGGTCCCAGTGCCCCAGTACCAAGATCCTGGAGAATTCTATTCCTGGACACAGACTGCAGAAGGTCATGTCGTTGGCCTGGCCTCTGAAGGCAAATGGAACCAGAGATGAACATCTACAGCCCCATTCTTTAAAGACTAGGGTCTGTTTTCCTTTCCAATCTGATGGACTTCAGCTGCACCTGCAAGGAGAAAAAAGGCTTTTGTTCCTATACTATGTTCCTGGACTATAATTCCAAAGAGCTGGATTATTTGGTTTGATATGTCCTAAACACCTGATTCTAAGCATGCAGTGCTCTGGCTTTCATAGTCTCTTTGCTGCCTAACTTGAGATTTATAGCACTTGTTGGTTAAAATATAATAAATTAAATTAAAAAACCATCACAGGTAAGTAGCTATCTGCATATTCCATATACCCAGAGAAGGGGAGGTGTCTAGAAAAACATTATTACCATGGTTTTGTTTATGCAATTTGCATAAATAAACAGGTGGTTTCTCAGATCCACACCCCAAGGTCAAAGACCCAGGTAGAAACATTTCTGTGGATCACAGAAGTAGTAAGTTCCTGGAAACCCCCATAAGTTGGTATATTCTTTTACATCAGGACATGATAGTGTGTGTTTTTGTTGTTACAATGGCATTAAACATTGTAACAATTGATGCAAGCACATATAATACACAATTGAGACTTTCTTCACACTCTATTGTTCTCCATATATAAAAACATGAATTTCCTTTCTTCTCAGGAAATAATTGCTGTTAGTAGTTTGGAACATATCCTTCTAGAATGTTTTCAGTTAAGTCAAATAATTACCCATTTGTTTTTCTGTTTTGCATGGGTTTAGTTTACATATAACAGGTTAGCTTTTTAAAAATTAATATCTTTGGAGACTTTTCCATGTCAGCATGTATAAATTTTACTCCCTTAATAATCAGGAATCTACCTCCCTAATCTGTTTCCCAATATCAGGAGAAATGTTTTCAATATGGAGCAGTTAATAGCATGTCTCCCACTGGTATTCCTAGATTTTTAAAAATTCAATTAAGGAATTTGCCTTCTCTTTTTAGTTTGCAATGAGTTTTTAACATGAATAGACAAATACTTTTTTTCATGCATCTATTGAGATGATTTAGTTAGTTCTTTGCTTTTGTTTATATACTGAATTACATTGATTTATTTTCAAATGTCAAAACAGTCTTGCACACTTAAAATACACCCCACTTGGTCATGCTACCTTATCCTTTTCACATACTACTGGATTCTATTTGTTAAAATTTTATAAAATTTTCACACTTATGCACACGAGAGAGGTTGTTCTATATGTTTTCCTTCTTGTCAATCCATAGATTTTAGAACAAGCTTATGCTGGCCTCACAAAAAAGGTTTAGGCAGGATTCTCTATTTTTTTTCTTTTTATAGAAGCATCTCTATAAGATTGGTTTATATTTCCCCAAATTTTTGGAAGAAATTCACCAGTAAATTTAACTGTGCTTGGAATTTTGTTTATGGAGTTTTAAATAATGAATTCAATTCCCTTAATAGAAACTAAATAGTTCAGATTTTATTTCTTCTTTTTTCTGTTTCCATAACATATACTACATTATACATATTTATGTCATTCACATCTCCAAGTGCATTGGCTACAGCTGTTTGATATCACACTTTTGGCTTTTTACCATCTGTAGGATTTATAGCAAAAAAAAAAAATCCCTTTCCTATTAGTTTCCCCTTTTTTCTTTCCTTGTTTAAAAATTTCTTGGTAAGGATTTACCAATTTTTTTCATCATCTTGAGGAAATTTCTTTATTCTATTGCATTTGGGTTTTTATTTCACTGATTTATCATATCATTTTGTGGGGAGGAAGGGGAAGTACCAGGGATTGAACCCAGGGGCACTTATCCACTGAGCCACATCCTTTGCCCCTTTTAATTTTTTATTTTGAGACAGGGTCTCTCTAAATTGCTGAGGCTGGCTTTGAAGTTGTAATCCTACTGCCTCAGCTTCCTGGGCCACTAGGATTACAGGTGTGCACCATTGTGCCTGACTAACATACCATTTTTAGAATAGAAAATCTTTTGACTTTTTAAACACAAAGAAATAATCAAACAACTCAATAATATACAAAATCTATACACAGAGATTTTTAAAACAGAGATTATATATATATATATATATATATATATATATATATATATATATTCCAAACAGCATGAGCAGAAAAAGATAAACTGAAAAAAATGAAAGCTATTTTCTTAGCTCTCTAAGTATTTCTCTCCAAATAAAACAATTTAAAAATATTTCTTGAGATTCCATTCAGAAATTCAAAAATATTCTATATGTTTATACCTTTACAGTATGTGTGTGTGTGTGTGCATGCATGTGTACTGGATTCAATCAAAGTTGTGTGTTTATTAATTATTGTTTCTCTTGAGTTTCTTTCGATGTCCTGGGCCCTCACTACCACCCTTACTTCACTCTCCCAAGACGTTCAAACTCATTAAGAAGACCAGAATGCTATTGTCTTATAGACTGTCACACCTCCTGGATTTGTTTAATTGGTTCCTCGTGTGGTTAATAGACTTGTTCCTCTGGGCTTCTCTCCTATTTCCTCTAAACTGAAGGTTAGATCTAAAGGTTTTCTTAGAATCCCTAAGTGCATTTGATAGAAATAGTTTGTAAGTGATGCCAGGTACTTCCTACTGCATCCTCTTCAGGGACATGTCATGTTTGGTGACCCCCATGGTGACATATGTCAAGATGGATTTCTACTTTAGACAATGACAGCAATAGGTTATTCTTTTAAGAGCAGCAGGTGTCTGTAGGATAATAAAGTGACACCACATGTGTATTTAGTTACGTCTGAAGATTTTTTTATATCCACTATTATTTTTTATCCATTTTTTACCTTTATTTGTATAGGACTATTTCATAAGGGTGGCAAAATTTGATCCAGAGATGGCTCATGTCATGGGATTTATCAATTATTTTGCTTGGGGAACTAACTAATCTACTGTCCCCCATTTTTCTTGCTTCTAGTCCTGCTTCTCTGGGTGTTGTCTGGAAGGGGAATGTTCAAGGTTGCCAGGCCTCCTGTCCTTTCTTATAGCCCATGCATAGGCACACGCATACATAGCCAACAACTGAGCTTGTCTGTCAATCATTGACAGAGTTGTAGGCGTGAAGCCAGCTTCCAAGAGCAGAAGGTATCCAAGGTGGCAGGAAGCATGGGGCCCCATGAGGCCCCCTCTCACACCCATGGCCCTGTCACGAGGGTAGTCAATTGCCCATCTCCTGTTTATTTTATGGGGATCACCCAGCCGAGGAGCAGTGGTAGGTAGGAGATTCACATGGTCCTTAGGTTACAAGTGAGGCAGAAAGTCCCCATTTGGTTCATCAGAGAATTCTTATGGCAACTGAAAATATTTCCAGGGAAAGGCAAAGAAAACTGAACTGATGAGTGGTTCATAATATCCTCTGTGCCCTGGAGAGGTGGCTGCCTCCTCCTTCCTGAGGAAGGCTCTTGGGAGAGATGCCCAGCACTCTCCCTGTGAATGGAGACTCTGTTAATTAAATACCACTGTGTTTCCAGGAGCCATTTTCTAGGCAATTATTGATTCCAATTCAGCTTGGTGGAAGAGTTCCCCACATTCTTGAGAGAACACCCTGAGATTATACTCTTTCCCCAATCTTTCTTTTTTCTTTTACTGTTTTTTTTTTTTAAACTTTCCTTGTACATTTGGAAATTGTACAATCCTCTAATAAAACCCAAATGAAAATAATTGGGTTCCTTGGTGGAGGCAAGCATTTGTTCATTTCCAAGAGTGGAGATGTTTTATCATTTTGGTTGCTTTTATCCCCTCTGTAAATTTAGATTGGATACCTATTGGCTGTTATTTTCACCAATCTGCCAACCACTAAACAGCCACAAATACAGAGGATGCAGTTCAGGGGGCTTTCATGTGGCTCCTTCCTCTGGAAAACCACTGGCTTGGCCTCCTTTGGCTCAGCGTGTTGGTCTGATGTTCTGTCTGCAAAGGTAACATTGTGGTTTAGCAAAGGCAAGAAAAAAAAATATAGGGAAGGAAAATGGAATGCCAAAACTTCCGTGTAAAAGACTTGTTTTGAAAATCATTAGGGATACATCAAGGTTCCTGGGCGTCTTTGCTTTCAGGACTATGAAGCGGGGTCCGATGGCTCACAAGCCCCTAAACATCATAAGCACTGTTTTGTGGGTGTTTGCTCTTGTGCGTTTTAGTGGAGAGAAGGGTTGTGACTTTCACCAGATCCTTAAAGGTGTCTGTGACCCAGCAAACTAATGTGATTTTCAGTGCTCGGGAAGGCACAGAAAGACACATCAAGTGAAAAAGAACTAAGAAGCAAAATACACCCTGCTATATGACCTCCTCAGATGGTAGCCCTTACCCTGCATCCTGTATGAATAACGCCTCCTTTTACTCTCAAAAGGGTCCTCCCCAGGATGGTCTCTCTATTTATAGTCCCTATTCTGCTCTTTTGGCCAAAGGTTCCCCCTACCACCTCTGCAATTTGCCAAACACCATTCTTCTCCCAATCTATCTGCTTAATGGGACTTTCTAGCAAACACAGAGCATGTCTTTTTGGCTAAAGCTGTCTTAAAAATCGTGGTAACACTCCAAATTATCAAATCATAAAATCTTGCAGGTAAATCAGTCTCAGGACTTGAATCATATGCAAGGCTCAGGGAAGACTGTTCCATAGGTTATCCTGCTCTGAAACTCCCTATGGTAGAGTTCAAATCGGTGTCCCCAACATCCGTCGTGTGATAGGTAAGGGACAGTGGGGCACAGAGGAGAATGAGGACATCAGCTCAGGCCTCATAATTACAAAGACTCAGGTTTAGAGCTTTGCTACCACCATACTCAAATACAACTTCGGGGGAGGGGAGGTGGGTGCAAGCTGGATGAGAAGTCCTTAGGTACCTCGACACACTTCCTCAATCTACACAAGGAGTCTGAAAAATGAAAACATTTCAGGTTGCTCTCAATCTCTGGAAAACCCTGGACCCAAGATACTTCTCCAGTCGACCAATATTATCAAGCACCTATGATATGCCAAGCCTGGGGGAAATTTGTGAGCAGAGGAGGTGTTAGAATCTGCCCTCCTAGAACTCCAGGTGTGGATTGGTGCAGAGCTAAAAAGAGATGCTTCAGAGGAACTGCTGGATGCCAAGCCGCCAGCACATGGTAGCTCCTTCAGAATGGTCATTGTTAATATTATCCATTTCTGATATGAGCACAGACTGACTCTTTACTTTAGACTGGATTAATATTTTTTTTTGCAACAAATAAATAATAGTTAATTGCTGATGTCGGAGAATTACAAATATGACTTTTGCTTTTGCTAAAATAATGCATTTAATAGATTGATTTCTGTCCTATCAATATTTAGATAGATAATTAGGAAATAAGGAATATCTGTTAGTTTATTGTTTGGAATTGTATATGAATATACTATGTATTATCCAAAAAGTCTACTAACACACACTCACACACATACAAATAATAGATTAAAGGATAAATACACAAACATATTTTGCCTGAATAATATTAACAGTTAAGTCTGTTTTGTTATTTTTTTGTTTGTTTTTGGTAAGGGGGATTGAACCCAGGGGTGCTTAACCACTGAACTACATCCCCAGCCCTTTTTATTTTCTTATTTGGAGACAGGGTCTTGCTAAGTCCCTGAGACTGGCTTTGAACTAGCTAACCTCCTGCCTCAGGCTCCTGAAACCACTGGTATTATAGTCATCACCACCACCATGGGCTGCAGTCAGTTTTTCTTATTGAACATTACCATTCAAGGTCTTAACAATTAGTATCATGGATTTAATTCATAGATTTAATTTGATTTTGTTAATAGTCAACAGGGTGTCTTGGGTTTATTGTTTTGGTGGTACTAGGAATTGAACCCAGGGCCTTGCTTATGGTGGGCAAGGACTGGACCACTAAACTATATCCCCCAGCTCCTGTGGTTTAGATCTTAAATGTCCCCCAAAGACACATATGCTCAAGGCCTAGCGGGCCAGTAAGCCTATGGTGCTTTGGGAGGTGGTGGTACCTTTAGTAGGTGGAGCCTCCTTGGAGGAAGCATGTCACTGGGGGTGGGCCCTTGGAGGGAATATTTGAACTCTGGCCCCTTCCTCTCTCTATGACCTGGCCCTCTCGAGTTGGGTGGCTCCTCGGCTACCCTGTCTTTCGCCCCCGTGGGCTCTGTCACATGCCACCACAGGCCCAAAGCAACAAGGAAAGCATTGATGAACTGAAACCTCTGAAACCGTGAGTCAAAAGAAGTCTTTCCTCCTGTAAGCTGTATATATTAAGTTATTTTGTCACAGCAACTGAAAGCCAACTAACACATTGAGGCCGCTTCATTAATTCTTCCCTCTAAAACCAAAAGTGTCATTTTGAAAAATGGAGGGAAAAAAATTTGGGGGTGGGGGGAGGTGGGTAGGTAATGTTCTTCTCTACCATGTGTCTCTCTCTCTTGGGTACCTAGTCACTTCCATAATAAACCCCAGCTGAAATGCATCGTCCGTCTGTCCACACTTGGTGGAAAGCACTTTGGGGGTCGCAGATTTCACAACTCTCTAATCTCTGCAAACTGCCAGGTCTTTCCCCAGCTCAGTGTGATAAATCAAATTAACGTCTCCAATTACAGCCCAGGAAAACAAGAGACAATTGGTTGGGAATGAGCTGACCACTTTACAAATCACAACCTTTTTATTTATTGTATGTATCAAGCCTGCCTTGTTAGGCATTTTTATTTGAGGTGTCTGTAATTAATGATATGGTTCATTAGTTGGAGAACAGCTCATGCAGCTCCGCGGCACAGTAGTTAACAGCATCGTGGGCTTAACTGATTCCACATGGCCCCAAATAGTTCCTAATAGTGCTTTAGTGGGAATATTTTGATGTGTACATAGCAAATGACATATTTCCAACCAAGAGCACACAGTGGAGGTGTGGATACTGAATGCTGTTATTTTTGGCTGATGTGTAATTAAGATCACAAGCTGCTTCTAGGACTTTGGCTTTTACCTGCTTCCACTTTCATCAAACTCAAGTGTTAATATTTTCGGCTATTGATTAGAATTTTTTTGGTGTTGGGCTGGGGTGGGGCTCAGTGGTAGAGCGCTTGCCTAGCATGCGTGAGGCACTGGGTTTGATCCTCAGCACCACATAAACAAATAAAAATATTGTGTCCATCCAAAACTAAAAAATAAATATTAAAAGAGAAAAAAGAATGTTTGTGGTGGAGTTCCTGAAAATAAATGGAACACCCACATCAGTGTGAGAAGTGTAAAGTTAATCCTTTTCCTTTGTATTAAATGCAGCCCATGCTAGTTAGTCAGTTAGCCCTGACTAACCCAGGCCCCGTGCTGCAAGAGATCAGGTTTTTCTCAGTGGCTTAGGCTGTACAGGAGAATCACCTGGAAATTCCTTTAAAAAAAAAAAAAAAGAAAACCTGGAGGGGTTGGATGTGTAACTCAGGGGTAAAGAGCTTGCCTAGCATCCATAAGGCCCTGGGTTTATCTCCAGATTTCCAGCGACATCCAAAAAAAAAAAAAAAAAAATCTCTCAGGATTGAAAATCTCTGAGGTATCTTGTCTCCAGAAACATCTTTCAAAACCTTCAGTTGTATCAGGGCTTCCTTTTGTGTTTACATGGCCCCTAAGCTGCTTGTGCCCCTGAGACCCTGAATGACTCTTGACTTGTCTCCTTGCCTCACTACCCTGGCTGAATTATTTATATTGTCACTTCAAGTCCCAGGCTCTCCTCTGCCTCCTATGCTCTTCTACTCTCTTTGCCTGACTTTTTTTTTTTTTTTCTTGTTCTCATCCCAGCCTAAATATTACCTGGAAAGGATGACCTCTCCTCTCTATCTAAACTGTGTCCCCATGGGGCTCCTTGCAGCTGGTGACCACCCTCCTCACTATCTGCATTTGCTTTGACGGTTTCCTTTTTGTTCATGTCCCCTCTAGACCTGCGTTGTCCAATATGGTCACCACCAGTCCCATGTGGCTCTTGTGGAAATGGCTTTCATGTGGAAATGTGACTGGTCCAGAATAGGATGTAATACCAATGTGAAATACACAATGAATTTTGAATAGTTAATAACACATACTACAGTATGCCACATTAAAAATTCTTATACTGATGACATACTGAAATCATAATATTTTGGATATTTGGGAGTAATAAAAGATACTGTTAAAATGAATTTCATCAGTTTCTTCTCACCTTATAAAATTCAGTGTTGAATATGTAGCTTGCATTTGTGGCTGGCAATCTATTTCTATTGTCCTGTGTTGGTCTATAAGGTAAGCTGGATGGGGTCGGGGACTGGAGTCAGTCTTGTGTACACTATATTTTGCACATCAATTCTTACACATTTGTAAGTTCTAAAACATACTAGGGCCTGATATGTTTTATGCCTTCCATCTCCAAGAAAAATATTCTGTTGATTAAAAAAAAAATTAACCACATCAAAAAGCCTTGTAAAATTCCTATGTGAGTCTAAATATAAAAACTATAAGCTCTTTTTTTAGAACAATTTGTTTAAAATATGTAGAATTTGTAAAAGTTTGTTTAGAGAGGCATCTATGGGGTTACCAATTGTCAAAGGCCTCTTCTGTGACACCAGAGAGCGTGCATCTATGGTGATGTTCAGAGAACAACCAGAAAACAAACGGCTTCCAGGCTCCCTGGATACCTCTCTATGCTTTTCTGAAAGTAGCCACAGGAGACTGAGAGAGTTAAGTTCTTGCTGTGGTCCCACTATAGATAATCTGGGAGTCTTGATAGGCTCTTTCTGGGCCAGTATCATAAGGAAGAACTGATTCTTTTACTTAATTTTTTATTCCTCTGACTTGAGGCCACAACAAGCCACTTACCCTTGATGTGCTCTTCTTTCCTACTCCATAAAGGACATAGAAAAATATTTCAGCTGGATCCTTTATTAGGTTATTGTCAAACTCTAATGAAATGGTAACCAGTGTATGGATATTTAGAAGTAACCAACATTTGCAGAAAATCGGGGAAAAAACAAGGCAAGTTACCCAATTTCTTCAGTACTTACTCAAAACCTTTTTTACACACACAGAGTATGTACAAAGGTTTTTCTCGGGTTTTCTCAAAACTTATTCCTTTAAGGAGTAATGCTTATTGTGGTTTATTTTCCCCTTGATTCTAAGAAAATGCATTTGAAGTTAATTGTGTCAGAGATACTACCAGTAGCTCCAATGGACACTTCAGGAAAAGAGTTAGCTGGTATCGCTGTAGATGAGATAGTAGAAGAACCATGTGTTCTAGCTCCTTGCCAAAATGACTAGTCCCAGGTGGAAGCCACCCCAGGTGATTTGGATTTTGAGTCTTCAACCTTCAGCTTACTATACATATTCTTAATAGAATCCAGCAGTTTTTAACATCAAGACAATTCGCTGCTTTGAGGTTTGTGCTTTATAGTTCATTTTAAACACATCATGATATGAATGCATGAGGAAATATTGTGTATGATTTTTGAGCCCTCAGATTTTTTGAATGAAAATTCATCCATGAAGATTGGTGTGCTTTACCTGTGTACTCATGTTAAATTTGGCAGTACATACTCTTTCCAAGATCTTTAATGTGTGTGACAAATTTTCAAGTTCCAAAGCCAAATAAAAATACATATGAAATATATATATGAAATTTATATGAAAATGTGTGAATATATATGAAATATATGTGAATACATATTATTCATATATATGAATATGTGAATGTATATTAATATATGTGTATATGAATATATAACTATATGTGTGATATGTATATCATATGCATGCACATATTTATATATTCATATACATATATTTTACATATATATTTCCCCATTGTATTTTCAAATCTATACATGTATACATGTATGTATATGTGAGTAGTCACATAATATTCATCTGTATGTTTATGAGTCAGTACATATACACATACATACATGCAATTCTTTCCATCATGCAGATATTTTTTGCTCCAATTATTTTTGTTGATGAAGGTCTAATTTGCCCAAGTATTCCATGAAAGAACACTGTATTTTCATAACCTTGATGAAGTATTTGCTCTTTACCTCCCAGTATCTGCACCGTCCTAAGTCTTCTGAATATTCCAGTGAGAGTAGGAAGTAGGAAGTATCTTTCCTCAGAATCTATAGCTGTTTTAAATGCAAAGGGAGTCCAGGCACTTTTTCATCTTGGATCAGAAGTTTGCTTGGTTGATTTATACTGGTGGAATTTCACTTAAAGTCCTTGAGTGATTGTCAAAGTTATCTTTGGCAGTTAAGGATGTTGGAGTAGCAGTGATAATGTGTTGGAGTATCTCATTCAGGCATCTAAAGCATCTGACTTTGATTGTTTCAATTGTTTAAGATTCTGTCAGACCCATTTTTCAGGACATGGCTTTAAATGATATGTATTGATTGTATATATTAATGAGTTCAATATGATATTTCCATACTTGTATATACAGAATGTGCTAATCAAATCTAGCCTCCCTTCATTCACCCATGCCCCTCTACCCTTTTCAACCTCTAGTTATCACTATTCTACATTCAGGGTGATTTACTTTAGCTTCCACATATGAGAGAGAACATGTGGTACTTGTCCCTCTGCGTCTGCCTTTTCTAGTGTCCCCCAGTTCTTTTCATGTTGCCACAAATGATAGGATTTTGCCCATTCTTATGGCTGAATGATATTCCATTTTGTATATATACCACATTTTGATTATCCATTCATTGGTGCAAATATAGGTTGATTTCATATCTTAGCTATAGTTTGTTTTTTATGAGAACACTAATTTTATTTTTTTGATACTTTAAAATTTTTTTTAAATTTATGACAATGGAATGCATTATAATTCTTGTCTTTTTGTGTGTGTTTTATTACTTTATTGTAACTACATAAAATAATTGGTTTAATTGTGACCTATTCAAACATGCAAACAGTAAAATTTGCTCCATTTCATTCTCTGGTATTTCTTTTTTTAATTGATTTTATTTTTTAAATACACAACAGCAGAATGCATTACAATTCTTATTACACATATAGAGCACAATTTTTCATATCTTTGTATATAAAGTATGTTCATGCCAATTCACATCTTCATACATGTACTCTTTTTTGTATTACAATTCTTATTACACATATACACTACAATTTTTCATATCTCTGAATATAAAATACGTTGACACTCAATTCACATCTTCATACATGTACTTTGGATAATGATGTCCATCACACTCCCCCATCCTTGCTAATCACCTGCCTCTTCCCTTTCCCTCCCACCCCTCTTCCCTATCTAGAATTCATCTATTCCTCCCATGCTTCCCCTCCCTACCCCACCATGAGTCAGCCTCCTTATATCAGAGAAAACATTTGGCATTTGTTTTTTGGGGATTGGCTAACTTTACTTAGCATTATCTTCTCCAATGCCATTCATTTACCTGCAAATACCATGATTTTATTTTCTTTTATTGCTGAGTAATATTCCATTGTGTATATATGCCACATTGTTTTTATCCGTTCATCCACTGAAAGGCATCTAGGTTGGTCCCACAGTTTAGCTATTGTGAATTGTGCTGCTGTAAACATTAATGTGGCTGTGTCCCTGTAGTATGCTGTTTTTAAGTCCTTTGGATATAGTCTGAGGAGAGGGATAGCTGGGTCAAATGGTAGTTCCAGTCCCAATTTTCCAAGGAATCTCCATACTGCTTTCCATTTTGGCTGCACCAATTTGCAGTCCCATCAGCAGTGCATGAGTGTACCTTTTTCCCCACATCCTCGCCAACACTTATTGTTGTTTGTTAGCTGCCATTCTGACTGGAATGAGATGACATCTTAGAGTAGTTTTGATTTGCATTTCTCTGATTGCTAGAGATACTGAGCATTTTTTCATATATTTGTTGATTGATTGTATGTCCTCTTCTGAGAAGTGTCTATTCAGGTCCTTGGCCCATTTGTTAATTGGGTTATTTGTTTTTTCAGTGCTTAGCTTTTTGAATTCTTTATATACCTCAGAGATTAGTGCTCTATCTGATGTGTGAGGGGTAAAAATTTGCTCCCAGGATATAGGCTCTCTGTTCACCTCACAGATTGTTTCTTTTGCTGAGAAGAAACTTTTTATTTTGATTCCATCCCATTTATTGAGTCTTGGTTTTAATTCTTGCACTATAGGAGTCTTATTAAGGAAGTTGGGGCCTAGTCCCACATGATAAAGATTACGACCTACTTTTTCTTCTATTAGATGAAGAATCTCTGGTTTAATTCCTAGTTCATTGATCCATTTCAAGTTAAGTTTTGTGCATGGTGAGAGATAGGGGTTTAATTTCATTTTGTTGCATATGGATTTCCAGTTTTCCCAGCACCATTTGTTGAAGAGGCTATCTTTTCTCCAGTGCATGTTTTTGGCACCTTTGTCTAATATAAGATAATTGTAATTTTGTGGGTTAGTCTCTGTGTCCTCTATTCTGTACCATTGGTCTATCAGTCTTTTTTGGTGCCAATATCATGCTGTTTTTGTTACTATTGCTCATTACAATTCTTATGAAAAATTGTGCTCTATATGTATAATATCTCTGGTTGTATACAAAGTATATTCACACCAATTTTTGTCTTCATACATGTACTTTGAATAATAATGTCCATCACATTCCCCCACCATTTCTAACCCTATGCCCCCTCCCTTCCCTTCCTACCCCTCTGCCCTATCTAGAGTTTGTCTATACCTCCCATGCTCCCCCTCCATAGCCCTCTATGAATCGGCCTCCGTATGAGAAAACATTTGGCATTTGTTTTTTTGGGATTGGCTAACTTCACTTAACATTATCTTCTCTTACTCCATCCATTTACTTGCAAATGCCATGATTTTATTTTCTTTTATTGCTGAGTAATATTCCATTGTGTATATATGCCACATTGTTTTTATCCATTCATCCACTGAAAGGCATCTAGGTTGGTCCCACAGTTTAGCTATTGTGAATTGTGCTGCTATAAACATTAATGTGGCTGTGTCCCTGTAGTATGCTGTTTTTAAGTCCTTTGGGTATAGTCTGAGGAGAGGGATAGCTGGGTCAAATGGTAGTTCCAGTCCCAATTTTCCAAAGAATCTCCATACTGCTTTCCATATTGGCTGCACCAATTTGCAGTCCCACCAGCATTGTATGAGTGTACCTTTTTCCTTATATCCTCGCCAACACTTATTGTTGTCTTCATAATAGCTACCATTCTGACTGGAATGAGATGACATCTTAGAGTAGTTTTGATTTGCATTTCTCTGATTGCTAGAGATGCTGAGCATTTTTTCATATATTTGTTGATTGATTGTATATACTCTTCTGAGAAGTGTCTGTTCAGGTCCTTGGCCCATTTATTGATTGGGTTATTTGTTTGGTTTTTTTTTTTTTTTTTTTTTTTTTTTTGGTGTTTAGCTTTTTGAGTTCTTCATATACCCTGGGGATTAGTGCTCTATCTGATGCTTGGGGTGTAAAGATTTGCTCTCAAGATGCTCTCTATTCACCTCACAGATTGTTTTGATTCTTGATTTTAATTCTTGCACCAAAGGAGTCTTATATCTTAGCTATTTTGAATACTACCATAAGAAATATGGGCATGCAGGTATCTCTTTTGTATACTGATTTCGTTTCCTTTGGATTATATACTCAGAAGTGGGGCAACTGGATTATATGGTAGATATATTTTTAAGTTTTCTGAGAAAATTCCCTACTTTTCTCCATAATGGCTATTCTAATTTACATTTTCACCAGCAGTATAGGATAATTCCTTTTTCACCCCATCTCACCAGTATTTGTTATTTTTTGCTTTATTGATAATTACTACTGTAATTGGAATGAGATGGTATCTCCTTGTGGTCCTTGTAGTTGATGTGCATTTCCCTAGTGGCTAATGTATTTGTGGGCCATTTGTATGTCTTCTTTTCAGAAGTGCTTAAAATCATTTTTCCATCATTTAATTGGATTACTTGATTTTTGTTAAGCTCTGCAAAGGCTTTAATAAATCTTAATGATTCTAAAATAATTGATATAATCCAAAACATACATTTCAAATCAGAGGAGCATGTGTCAGGATCAGACTTGGAAATTCTTCAAGTCTCTATGGTGAAGAGATGGCAAATGAACATTTTATAATGCGAACAATTTATAATGTTTGCTGAGTGGTAGATGGATAATGTGCACTAGAAATTACAATAGGAATGAATATTTGGGGGCAATATAAAACTCAAATAAATTGACTTCAGGTTTTTTGTCCTTTGTTGCTACAGTTGCATTGTTCTTTGTATAAAAATTTACACAAATGCAAGAAATGGCTTAGTAAATACTTAGTGAGTGAATATAAATGCATTACCCTTCCTCAGAACTGGTATCAGACACCAGTATATTACTGACCTCACATTTTACTTATTTATTTTTATGTGGTGCTGCGGATCGAACCCAGTGCCTCACATGTGCTAGGCAAGCACTCTACCACTGAGCCACAAGCCCAATCCCCTGTCCTCACATTATATAGTCACTGTGTTTTGAACAAATGATCAAGAGGCTCTGATCATCTCCAACTGTGAAAAAATGAGCATCTCTAAATCTGTGGGCATTTGTTCCAGGCAGATGACTCCACTGTCAGCTCTCCTGTGACGGTCACTTTCCAGATTTGAAATCTGGATCTCTGCTCACTCTTGTCCTTAGCACAATAAATAGGATTTTTTTTCCTCCTATCCCCCAGTTTTCATGATGTTCCCAAATCTGGACCTGAGTCATCCTTTCTGTTTACTCTTTCCTCTTGACTATTTCATGGTAATTCCAAGGCTGCTTTTTTTTTTAGACATTTTTACTGTCAATTAACTGCCATGATTCCCTATGTCATTTTTGACCCATTGACCCTAGCCAAGTCTCATTAATTCTTGGTCCTCCCTTTTCATAGAACAGTGTTGCCTGCATTGTCCCTTTGGGGGTGGCTGCATAAACATGTGAGAAAGCTAGTTTTCTCTTAACCTTTACTTTGGAGGCTTTCTCTTTAGGTGACAGTCGTCCTATGATGAATATGTTCCTATTGCTGATGAAAGCTGGCTTCTGGATGAGGAACATTTGTCTCTGTTTCAAGGTTTCACACCCCTTTGCAGTAGTCTTTTCCAACTGAATTGGCAATGTTCTTATCGTCAATGAAAACGATAAAGATTAATCATTGGTCCCTTCATGGTCCTCGGTCCATCATTCATCAACCGGGGTTCTGCATTGTGTAGCATCGTTGGGCCCGACCCGACCGTTTCCAAGGGACAGATCAATCATTACTGCGTGGTGAGAGCACACTCAGTGTTTGCCAACAGCATGATCTACTTAGCCATCTGCCCAGGGCCTAACTATAATCTGAACAGTTTCTTTAATAGGAACTTTCGGCATAATATAGAAAATACATACTTTAGTAAAGAATTAATGATACATACTCAATAGTGTTTAGCACCTACTAATCTAATCTGCAACTGAATTAGGCTGTGTTTTATCTGTACTTAGAACTCAAATCCACTTGGCTTTAGACCAATTCTATTCATTGCTAATAAGAGTGAAAAGAGTTTGTACTAATGGAAGGCTATGCCTTGGTCTTATGTACACATGTTGCATTTACAGTGTTTTTCTTTCTTTTGCTTCACAGTAGTCCTGTGGGGTGTTGGTGTTATCATTGTGCCCATTTTGAAGATGGGAAAGTTAGAAAGATAGAACAAAGTGATGTGCTCAAGATCACTGTGCTCAAGTACCTGTGGCCAGTGTCATACCTGGGTACATTGAAAAAATAGCAGTGCACAAAGCATTTACAACTGACAGTGGATTAAGGCAGTCATTTCCCTCTCATCCAGTCCTGACCTCAATGCCCACCTTCCACTTTGAAATTCATAGGAATGTTTTTTTTTTTTTTTTTTTATTCCTCCCAGTAGTCTTGCTGGATATCCTACTTCTCAGCTAAGGATACAAAGCCAGATAACTCCAAGCTACCTGCTCTTTCAATTTTATCTATTGCATTAGCCAGAGAACTCATGTGCTACTGTTTCTCAGGACTCAGAATTTCACAGAATGCAATAAGTTCTGAGATCCCTTTAGAGCCCCTAATCCCAGTCATTCATGTACAATGAACATTGGCAATATCCAGCCCATGGGTGCAGCAAACTCGAGATGTTCCACGGGTTTCTTTCCTACTCATAAAAGATTTCATCTTTGATTATTTTAATATTGTATTTTTTTTTTCTTTTTCAAAGTAGAACTGGTAATAAAAAGCTAAAGTGTCAACTAGACAAAATACTTCTGGGCTAGTCTTCAAAACCACCCAATAAGTTAAAGAAATAGTTAATGTATTAAACAATGAACAGGAAGTGGACATAAATTAACTAAGTCTACTTTTTTTTTTTTTAACTTTACTGAGTAAGTAAAGTAAAAACCACACTATTACTGAGGCTGTGAGCACCCAGGAAAGAAAACAGCCTGATGGGATTCATTCCCCTTCACTCTAAGAGACCCCGTGACCCAGGAGAACTTAATTAAAGTATCTTGGGTTATTTTCACATGTGCCAATGTCCCCCTGGCTCTGTTGAGAGAAGTTCTGCCCCAGTGATGGGTCAAGGCATGAGCAGGCATAAATTATATGGTAAGCCAGCAGTAGCACCAGGGTGGAATGGGCCCTTGGCCCAGGTATGCCTCTCACCCTTGAGAATCCCAAGGAGCATTCTGAGCCTCTCCTGCCTCTGACCCAGGAACTGAAGTCCAAGTGAGAGCAAGAAGAACATGAGAAGCCCATGGCCACTTCCAGTAGGCAGCCCAGGGGACATGTGCGGGAGAGGAGAGACATCCTTTTCAATGATAGCTTCTGAAAGTCAATGATGTCCCCTGAAAGGTGAGGTATGGTCACAAATGCCTTCTGAATTGCTGTTGTTTCAGTGACACTCCTGATTTTGTGATTTTGGGGCAAATCACTTTACCCCTCAATTTAACTCAACCTGGTGGAAACCCAGGAAGACTTCCTTTGCCCAAGGAAGACACCCTGAAGCCACCTTAGAAGAACCTCTTTGGAGACAACTCCTGAGGCTTATTTTAAAATTTTCTTTCTTTTCACTTATTTATACATTTAAATTAACTTTATTTCTATTTTATGTGTTTATATTTGTATTGACTCTATTTCACGAATAATGTTCATTATGGAAAATTAGGAAGCTCCAATTAACAAAGTACATGAATACTAACCTCAGGTGCCACTGTCTCGCGGATAACCTCTTCCAGCATACTGTTGAATGTTTTTTATATCTCTTCGTTTTTAAATGGGCAGGAAAGACACATCCACAACACACACACATGCACCCCCACACCCCTCTTTGCACACAAATTGAATCACAACTTTCAGATCTTTGTTTCTTTAATATAGCTTAGAATGTCTCTCCATGTCATTCAGTATAGTTTTCTTCTAATTTTCATTCATATGAAATTAGAAGGAATGTTTGTGGACCTGACGCTTGGTTTAAGAGTACAAATGAAGGTTGATATCGCATATGTCTAAATATTTTAAAGTTATAAAGCTGCCTATATAATGTTAAATGATACATATATTTTCATCTAATCATGATAAATATGACTTTATTACAACTTAGAGAATCAGGCTCAAATTTAGACTCCTTGAGTCCCTTGAGTGTCATGCTAGAACATGGTGATACAAGGTGACCTGGCCTCAGTACGCCTCTTCCCATCTTTAGCACTTTCTGCTAAATAAGGGGCTTCTCATGCACAGGTGGGAAGTTTCCAGCCTATGTGCTCACATTCTGTCTATACCACCTGCCAGAAGCTACCTCTCAGACCTATAAATAGGTACACTGCCATTGTGGGTTGCCCTCAGGATATGGACCTGGGAGCTCAGAGCCACTTGCAGGTGCTATGCACCAGGAGTAAGAGCCAGAGGAAGGGCTGCAGGTTATAGCACCCCTTTGGTGTGAGACTCACTGACAAAAAGGGAAAACCTAGCTGGAGGGGGGCCTGGAAGGGACCTCTAGAGCAGGAGGCCCAGGGAGTACTGGTGATCAGCATTCCTGTGCTGATTCGTTTATACTGACCTGGTTGTTTCCACAGGTTAAAAGTTCACTGGCTCAATCAAAAGGTTTGACCACTTTAAGGCTTTGGAACCCTATTTGTGAATGGCTCTTCTAAATATTGGAGCAGGACTGGGATTGTGGCCCAGTGGTAGAGCACTTGCCTAGCACCTGTGAGACTCTAGTTTCAATTCTCAGCACCACATAAAAAAATAAAAAAAAAAAAAACAAAGATTAAAAAAAATTAAATATTGGAGCTAATTTGTATCCCATCAACAGTACAAGGTCCATGCCTAATAGAAAATGCCATAAGCATGTCTGTGTGGAATAACCTAATTTTTCTTATTTATCTCCAATCTGGTGGATAAAAATGGCCTATTGCTGATTGAATTCACATCTCATTTAATATGAAAAGATCCCTTTGTCACATGAGTTTGGCTATTTGTACTGCATCTTCTATGATTTAACCACGTCCTTTAGCTTTCTATTAGGTGGGTTAATTTGTTCTCTATCAGTTCTTGGTCCATTAATGTTTTAGTGCTTTGGTATATCCATAAAAACCTTTATTCTCAATTAGATAAAAAAAATTATTGTTCCTTGTATGTTTTTATGGGTCCTTTAACTCTCAAGAGAAATGTTCCCAAAATGGACCATTTTGAGAAATCAATAGTACTAAACTCAATGATCTATACATACAGGTCAATTTGATTCAACAAATATTTGTTCATCACCTATATGTATTAGTTAGAAGGACAGACGGATCCCAACAATTGCATCTAAAATTACTGAGGTTCAATATTAAAATGGGATGAAATTAATGTTACAGGCACAGGAGGACACTTCATAATGCTCCACCTACTTAGAAACAGAATGTGTGTCTACATTTATGGAAATAGAAATCACAAAAAAAATTACACTTCCTGTTTGGTATCCAAAGCCATGTGTGCCAAGGACTGTATACATGCATGTTTATTTTAATTGGGAATAAAAATAGTTTCCCCCCTTATACTCATTTAAATTGTACTTCTATTGAAAACCCTTTTTTTAATTGAGACAAAATATTTGTACATCTTTATGGACTGCATTATGGTAATTCAGTACATGTATACAATATGTAATAAATCAGGGTAATAAATATTTCCATCTCTTCAATCATTAATCATTTTTATATGTTGGGAGTTTTATACTCTTCTAGACATTAGAAATACATTACAGGTTGTTTTAACTGATGATCACCCCGCTGTGCTATAGAAAAAGTGAAATGAACCCCTCCTATTTTTGATGCCTTTCATGGAACTGCTTCCCACCTTCCTCCCTTTGCCTGCTAATCTCTAGTGATGACTATTACTTTACATTCTTCTATTAGATAGTTTTTTGGCTTCCACATATGAGCAAGAACATGTACTGTTTGTCTTTCTGAGTCTGGCTTATTTATTAATGTGGTAACCTCCAGTCCCATCCATGTTGGTAAAAATGACAAGATTTTACTCTTTTGTGGCTGAATAATACTCTGTATATATATATATATATACCTTGTTTTCTTTAACCATTCATGCCCATCTTGATGGGCATCCAGGTTGGTCTTTTATTTTAGCTATTGTGAATATGGTGCTACAAAAAATATACAGTACAAGTATCTTTTTGGAATGATTTTTTCTCCTTTGTCTATATATACCCCATAGTAGAATTGCTAGGTCATATGGTAGTTCCATTTTTAAGTTTCTGAGAAATATCTGTATGTTTTCCATAAGAGCTATACTAATTCATATTTTTAGCACAATATATAATGGTTCCCCTTTCTTCACCTCCTCATCAGCACTTGTTATTTTTTTGTGGGATTTTTTTTTTTTTGTACCAGGGATTGAACTCAGGGCACTTAACCACTGAGCCACATCAGCAGCCCTTTTTTGTATTTTATTTATAAACAGGGTCTCACTGAGTTGCTTAGCACCTTGCTAAATTGCTGAGGCTGGCTTTGAACTTGGAATCCTCTTGCCTCAACTTCCCTAGCCACTGGGATTATAGGCATGCACCACTGTGCTGGGTCCATATTTTGTCTTTGATGATATCCATTCTAACTGGGTTGAGATGCTATCTCACTGTAGGTTTGATTTTCATTTTCTCTGGTGATTAGTGAGATGGTTTTTTATTTGGGGAGTGGGTATGTACCAGGGATTGAACTCAGAGGCACTTAACCACTGAGCCACATCCCCAGCCCTATTTTGTATTTTATTTAGAGACAGGGTCTCACTGAGTTGCTTAGCAGCCTTGCTATTGCTGAGGTTGACTTTGAACCTGCGATCCTCCTGCCTCATTCTCCTGAGCCTCTGGGATTGTAGCCACGCCCAGTTAGAATGCATTTTTTCATGTACTTGTTGCTTGTTGGCCATTTATTATTTCTCCAATTGAGACATGTCTACTTTCCTCTTTAGCCTGTTTTTCAATTGGATTATTATCTTTTTCTTAAGTGTACAGCTTCTGCATTTACTTACATATATACATATGCTAAATATCAGTCCCTGGTTAGATGAAGAGCTTGCGTGTATCTTCTCCAATTTGGTAGGTGGACTCTTTAACTCTGTTGATTATTTCCTATGCTGTTCAGAAGCTTCTTAACGTGATATAATCCTATTTGTTTATTGTTACTTTTGTGCCATGTGCCTTTGAGTTTTTGTCTCAAAAAAAAAATCAATACCTACACCAAAATTGTCAAGTGCATCTCCTATGTTTTCTTGTAGTGATTCATAGTTTCAGTTTTAATATTTAGGTCTTTTACCCATATTGAGTTGATTTTGTGTATGGCAAGAAGAGATCTGATTTCATTTTTCTGCTTTTGTGTATCCAATTTTGTAAGCACCATTTATTGAAGAGATTGTCTTTTCTCCACTGTATGTTCCTGGTACCTTTGTGAAAAATCAGCTGGAAGCCAGATGTGGTGGTACACACTTGTAATGCCAGCAACTCAGCAGGCTGAGGCAGGAGGGTCTCAGTTCAATGCTGGCCTCAGAAACTTATCAAGGCCCTAAGCAAGTCTGCTGATGATGCTTTCCATTGAATTTTTAAGTTTGGTTCATTGATGCCTTCATTTTGAGGATTTCTGCTTGAGTCTCCCCTGCCCCAGAATCTTTCTCTTTCTGAAAGTGATCTTTCACTTCCTGTATTGTCTCTCTGATTTCATTCCTTACATCATCCTTTACCTACAGATTAGTTTAACTATGAACATTCTAAACTCCTTCTCTGACATTTCTTGCACTGGTGGTTTCAGTGGATTCTGTTATTGAAGCATCTTGGTTTATTTGGAGTGATTTGTTCCCTTGATTTTTCATATTGTTTGTGTGACTACCCATCTAACAGTTTGGATCTGAGGCAGTTGAGTTTCTACCCTGTAGACTTAGAGTGTCCCTGAAGATTTCCAGTATGTCACCAGTTAGGGGGAGACAAATAATAACAATAAGCAATTCAAACAATATGCAGCATTAAGCCAAATGTCTCCTACTATGGCATCTACATGTTAATTGTCACAATAAACATAAATGATGTGATCAGTTATGGCCCAGAGTAGTATCAGTAATCTTGCAAAAGGGCTTGCAATTTCAAATAGTGGGCAGGGAGAGAATAAAAATGATGTAGGACATGATGATTATGAGGGAGGAGGAGAGAAAAAATAGAAATAAAAAATTAAAACATGAAAGAGAGCACAATAGATTGCCTGTTAGCAGAAGAGAAAAAAGGGAATCAGTTAAGTGTGAGAAAAATATATACAGAAAAATTTTTTTAAATTAAAAATAAAAGAATGCAAAACAAAATAGAAATATACTAATCAAACATCCCAGTTCTTACAATGCTGGTCTCTGAAAAATAACTGGCTTCAAAAATGCTGGAAATGAGAAAAACAATGTGAATATGTCTACATGTCCATGAAACATTCAGATCATAGTTAAACAGAGAAATGAAAAAGGAAAAATTAAAAATATATAGATATATCTATATATCTATCTCTATATGTATCTAAATGTATCTATATCTATATCTCTGTGTGTGTATAGATAGATAGATAGATAGATAGATAGATAGATAGATAGATGGATGAAAAGTTAAAGAATTGTTTCTGTTGGAGTTCAAATGATTCTCAGCTTCTCTTCTTAACAGTATCAGGTTGTGTGGCCTGGAGTGTGATGCCTGCTCCACCCTCAGGCTGGGGATTGCTGGAGTGTAAGAGGAAATCTGATAGGCAGAACTCCTGGAGGTAGGGTTTAGGCTTAGGTAGTGTCTAGGTTTTTCCTTGAATGGTGATTGGTTTGAAGAGTTTATATCAGTGCACCTCCAGGGCCCAGCAGTTGCTGGTCCACCCTGGAGACTGGACCCTAGGGATCTCCCCTGGGTTCCACTCATACGGTGGAGGAGCCGATTCTTAGTTCCCTCCCACCTGCAGACCCTATGTTTCCTCGTCTTTTAGGTTAAGTCAATCTCCAAACTCAATCTCTCCTGCTCCTGCCCTTTCAAATTCCTGGCCAGTTTCATCTCTCCCAGCTGGTCCTGCAAATGGCCAGATTTTGGGGGGGAGAGGAAAAGCTGTGTGAATTTCCGTGACTGGTGTTTCCCTGTATAAACCCCTCTCCACATTTGATTTTCCCTTGGTCACTTAGGCACCCTCTATGTCATGCAGTGTGGGTTTACCAAGCCTGTACTGGGGGCCAAACTCAGGTTTCACAAGAATTAGCTCTGCCTGCTGCCAGCCCCTGTGCCACGTCTGTGAAATGGGTTCTTTCCTCTGTCCTCTGCATACAACCTGGAGAGATGGGGTTTGTTTCCCACATAAAGATAATGTGTAGTTTATTTTTTTAGTTTAGTTGGGCAGTGTCTTTGATCTCTCCATACCAGACACACCTCAGGCCTCCTAAAAATGCGGGTTCCTTTAATTCCCTTATCCTTCCACTGTGCTCATGGATTGACCACTCTGGCTGCAGCAGCAATGGTCATACTGGGGATTTCTTATTTTGCTCTTTCTTATTCTTGGTCTTACACCATGGAGCTGCCAGGAAAGCGACCTTCTCTATTTCACCATCTTGAAAAATCACATCTGATTTTATTTATTTCAGCCATTTTTTTCCCTTGGTTAGTCTAGCAAAGCGCCTGTCAGTTTTGCTTTTTCTTTTACAAGACCAGCTCTTTCTTTCATTGACCTTTTGTATTTTTTTTTTTTTTTTAGTTTTGATTTTATTTATTTCTGCTCTGATCTTCATTACTTTTTTGTTTCTACTAATTTGGGGTTTGGTTTGATCTTCCTTTTTAAAATTCTTGAGTCACGTTGTAGATTGAGATATTTTTAAATATATGCATTTATTGCAATAAATTTCCCTCTTGATACTGCTTTTGGTGAATCCCATGGATTTTGATTCGTTGTCATTTTCATTTGCTTCTAGAAAAAAAAATTTTAATTTTTCCTTTAATTTACTCAATTACTCATTGGTCATTTAGGAGCATGTTTTTCAATTTCTATGTATTTTTAGAATTTCCATTCTTCTTGTTGATTTATAGTTTTACTCCATCATGGTCTAAGAAGGTGCATGATATGATTTTTAGAAATTCATTGAGACTTGATTTGTGGCCTATGACATGATTTATGCTGGAGAATGTTCGTGTGCTAATGTGAAGAATGTGTACTGTGCTGCTGTTGGATGAAATATTTTGTAAATATTTTTTAGTTCTGTTTTTCTACACTATAGTTCAACTCAGATATTTCTTTGTTGAACTTCTATCTGAATGAGCTGTTCATTTTGGAAAGTGGAGTGTCGAAGACCTCGAATATTATCTTATTGGAGTCTGTCCCTCCCTTTATAGTTGAAAATATTTATATATTTTGATAGTCTTGTGTTGGAGACACATACATACACACACACATAATTGTTATATCTTCTTGCTGCATATTCAAAAATATATTTCTAATTTGGTTCCCAAATGCATGTATATATATATATATATATATATATATATATATATATATATATATATATATACACACACACACACACACACACATACACACACTATGGATTCTATGCATGCATATTTATTTTACCTAAAAATAAAAATATCTTTCTCTCTTCCACTCAAATTTTCATCCTTTATCTTGTGACTGTGCATTTTCCATGATACACACACAAAAAAAGTGTAGACGAGAACAGTACTAATGGGTATCCCAATCTTCTTCTCAGAGGAAAATCTTTTAATAATTTGCTATTGATGATAATATACTTTATATGTTTTATGTAAATACTTTGATTAGATGAAATAAATTACTTTTTTTTTTTTTTGTACTGAGGATTGGACCCAAGGGTACTTAACCACTAAGCCACATCTTCACTTTTTTTTTTTTTGAGTATTTTTGAGACTGGGTCTCCAGTCTGCTTAGGGCCTTGCTAAGTTGCTGAGGCTGGCATTGAACTCATAAACCTCCTTCCTCAGCCTTCTGAGTCACTTGAGATTACAGGTGTGTGCCACCATGCCTGGCCATAAATTACATTTTATTTCTAGATTTCTAAAAATTCATGAATGAACATTGAAATTTATTCAGCATTTTTTCCTACATATATACAATACTCATTTTTTCCCTTTATTTATTCAGTTAATTCAATAACTGTCATTGACTGATTTTCAAATGCTAAGACAGCTAAGAATTCTTGGAATAAACCAAGGTTGGCTGTGAATATTCTACTGCACATAAATCAGTAGCTCTGCTTTAGTAATGCTTTACTTGGGATTCTTATGTTTATGTTCATTAGAGAGACTGGCCTGTAATTTTCTTTTCTGTAATGCTATTTTTAGTGTTGATACTAAAATTATTCTGTCCTGTTCTGTGAGTTATGAAGCATTCTAATAGTTTTCATTCTCTTTTTCAATTTCTTTCAGTATCATGCTAACTATCTCAGGGAGCCTAACTTCCACCTCACTTTTCAGTTGTGTCTAAGATGCTATCAAACTCCTCTTTTTACTTGGTCTCTGGTTCATTTATCTCTATTTTATAATTGCCTATTTTCCACTGAAATTTCCAGCATTACCATCTTGAGCAAGACTGTGTCTGGGAATCCCTTTCCCTAATGCTCTCTGGATTTCTTTCTATGGTCTAATGCTTCTCTTGGCTTTTATTTTTACTATCCTGTTCCCTGCCTGGATAGACGGAGCAAGTCCCAACACCAGCCCTGATTCATGATGTGGAGAACTAGAGTCTATTGCTTGATGGAAAGAATGTAGTCACCTTATAATGAGAAAGGGTACAGGAAAGGGAAAATCAGTCTACCTCTTGATTTGGTTAATTTTCACAGTGTTATGACTGGGTCCCTATTATCCACTCTCATGTTCCCATCTGTATCTTCCTTGTAGCACTTTTATCTCCATTACAAACTGTAGATTTTTGTGGGTGAGTCATTGGTTAATATGCATCTTCAGCATCATCTCATACATTAACAGCATCCTTAATAAGTTGTAAGGCATAAGAAAGCAGAGACTGGACTAGGTTGCCTATCCTGTGTCCCCTCTCCTAGATCAGTGCTTGGCATGGGCTGTGTGTATAATAAATATTAATGGAGTGAAAAATAGAGCTGCATAGCCAGTTATATTATAAAGGTTCTACTACCTATTCCCATTTTTCAGATGATAAAATGAAAGTTCAGGGAGATAGCAGAGCTGTCACCAACCATCTTTATTATCTGTCTGATTGTAAAATCAGTGCTCTTGCTCTCTATATTGATGAACCCAGATCCACATGGGTTCTGTTTGGTAACACACACAGCAGGCATTTTCACATCATGCTTAGGGTGACTTGGACCTTTATGGGACATGAGAGAGTTGCACTGTTGCTGGTCTTCCAACACAAGCCATTGAAATGCTTGGCTTTGTTTTTACTAGGCAATACCAGCTGAGAGATAAATCAGATCTATTACTTTTGGGCACAGTGGCAGAAAATGGTCAATTTATCATCTCTTTCTTCTTCTAGACTCCCAAATGATAGCACATGGCTGGTGGTAGTTAACATTTAGGAATTTCTCTTCCACACCTGGCAGGCCATTTTCTCAGGGTCATTCACCTCTACAGACCTCCACTATACACAGAACTGGCTCTTCATGCACTTTGTTCATAGGATAAAGTAAGGACAGAGGAAAGATGCCACTGTGTGGCCCAGTAGAGCAGTCAGAAGATGACAGAGTAGCAGCCTGGTCCAGGCTTGATCCTAAGGAAGTCTGTGCGAGATGGAAAGCAACCTTGACTGAAATACTTTTTTCACTGAGGCTTGGCTTTAGAGTAGAAAAAAACAAGTGTGACCTATTAATTAATTTTTCTGAAGCTTCATTTTGTTATCTGCAAAGTAGGGAAGGATGACGTACATAATCGCAGACGATGAAGGAAGGTTCTTGGTCTAAAGGAGTGCTGCCTTAGCCAGACCAGTGTCCATTCCATCTTCTCTGGGGAACAACACCCCATCCTTTCTTTGGAAAAACTACCCCTTGACACTTAGACTATGGTTTCAGGTTGGCCTCCATTCATGGTTGCAGACATAGAGCATATGATCTAGGTCTGACCAATCAGGATTTCGATCACCCTGATGGATTTATTTGTAGACAGGTTTGTGATCAAATATAATTAGAATGATGCCTGAAGTTGAGCGCAGAAGGGACCTGTAGGGAGTCATCATGTGGAACCTGACACAAAGTTAACTGAGATGACAGAGAACCTGAAGATGGGTAGTACCAGGTTCCTGGATTATGCCACTCCTGAAGGCTATACCTGGATTGTTCTATCACTTAACCAACCAAATGCCCATTTTCAGTTAAGCGGTTCCAGCTAAATACTTTTTTAAAATTTAATTGATTTTATTTTTTAAATACATGACAGTGGAATGCATTACAATTCTTATTACACGTATAGAGCACAATTTTTCATATCTTTGCATATAAAGTATGTTCACACCAATTCATGTCTTTATACCTGAACTTTTTTTTGCATTACAATTCTTATTTCACATATATACCACAATTTTTCATGACTTTGTATATAGATAGGCTGACACCCAATTCATGTCTTCATACATGTACTTTGGATAATGATGTCGATCACATTCCACCATCCTTGCTAATCCCCTGACCCTCCTTTTCCCTCCCACCCCTCTTCCCTATCTAGAATTCATCTATTCCTCCCATGTTCCCCATCCCTACCCCACTTTGAGTCAGCCTCCTTATATCAGAGAAAACATTCGGCATTTGTTTTTTGGGATTGGCTAACTTCACTTAGCATTATCTTCTCCAATGCCATCCATTTACCTACAAATGCCATGATTTTATTCTCTTTTATTGTTGAGTAAAATTTCATTGTGTATATATACCACATTTTTTTTATCCATTCATCCACTGAAGGGCATCTAGGTTGGCTCCACAGTTTACCTATTGTGAACTGTGCTGCTATAAACATTGATGTGGCTGTGTCCCTGTAGTATGCTGTTTTTAAGTCCTTTGGGTATAGTCCGAGGATAGGGATAGTTGGGTCAAATTGTGGTTCCATTCCCAGATTTCCAAGGAATCTCCATACTGCTTTCCATATTGGCTGCACCAATTTGCAGTCCCACCAGCAGTATATGAGCATACCTTTTTCCCCATATCCTCGCCAACACTTATTGTTGTTTGTCTCCATAATAGCTGCCATTCTGATTGGAGTGAGGTGATATCTTGGAGTAGTTTTGATTTGCATTTCTCTGATTGCTAGAGATGCTGAGCATTTTTTCATATATTTGTTGGTTGATTGTATATCATCTTCTGAGAAGTGTCTGTTCAGGTCCTTGGCCCATTTGTTGATTGGGTAATTTTTTTTTTTTTTTTTTTTTTTGGTGTAAGGTTTTTGAGTTCTTTATGTATCCTAGAGATCAGTGCTCTATCTGATATGTGAAGGGTAAAAATTTGCTCCTAGGATGTAGGCTCTCTATTCACTCACAGATTGTTTCTTTTGCTGAGAAGTAACTTTTTAGTTCGAGTCCATCCCATTTATTGATTCTTGGTTTTAATTCTTGTGCTATAGGAGTCTTATTAAGGAAGTTGGAGCCTAATCCCACATGATGAAGATTAGGGCCTACTTTTTATTCTATTAGACGCAGAGTCTTTGGTTTAATTCCTAGGTCCTTGATAGAGTTAAGTTTTGTGCATAGTGAGAGATAGGGGTTTAATTTCATTTTGTTGCATATAGATTTCCAGTTTTCCCAGCACCATTTGTTGAAGATGCTATCTTTTCTCCAGTGCATGTTTTTGTCATCTTTGTCTAATATAAGATAATTGTAATTTTGTGGGTTAGTCTCTGTGTCCTCTATTCTGTACCATTGGTCTACCAGTCTTTTTTTGGTGCCAATACCATGCTGTTTTTGTTACTATTGCTCTGTAGTATAGTTTAAGGTCTGCCATAGCAATGCCACCTGCTTCGCTCTTCCTGTTAAGGATTACTTTAGCTATTCTGGGTCTCTCATTTTTCCAGATGAATTTCATGATTGCTTTTTCTATTTCTATGAGGAATGCCATTGGGATTTTGATCAGAATTGAATCAAATCTGTATAGTGCTTTTGGTAGTGTAGTCATTTTGATAATATTAATTCTGCCTATCCAAGAGAAAGGTAGATTTTTCCATCTTCTAAGGTCTTCTTTGATTTCTCTCTTTAGGGTTCTGTAGTTTTTGTTGTATTGATCTTTCACCTCTTTCATTAAGTTGATTCCAAAGTATGTATGTATGTGTGTGTGTGTGTGTGTGTGTGTGTGTATATATATATATTTTGAGGTTATTGTGAATGTGGTAGTTTTCCTCATTTCCTTCTCAGTGGCTTTGTCACTAATATACACAAATGCCTTTGATTTATGGGTGTTGATTTTATATCCTGCTACTTTGCTGGATTCGTTTACTAGTTTTAGAAGTTTTCTTGTGGGTTTTTTTGGGTCTTCTAGGTATAGAATCATATCGTCAGCAAATAGTGCTAATTTAAGTTTTTCTTTTCCTATACATATCCCTTTGATTTCTTTCATCTAATTGCTCTGGCCAGTGTTTCCAGAATTATGTTGAATAAAAGTGGTGAGAGAGGGCATCCCTGTCTTGTTCCAGTTTTTAGAGGGAATGCCTTCAATTTTTCTCCATTTAGAATGATGTTGGCCTGAGGCTAAGTATAGATAGCCTTTATGATGTTGAGATATGTTCCTGTTATCCCTAGTTTTTCTAGTGTTTTGAACATAAAGGGGTGCTGTATTTTATCAAATGCTTTTTCTGCATCTATTGAGATGATCATATGATTCTTATCTTTAAGTTTATTGATGTGATGAATTACATTTATTGATTTCTGTATGTTGAACTAACCTTGCATCCCTGGGATGAATCCCACTTGGTCATGGTGCACAATCTTTTTGATATGTTTTTGTATTCGATTTGCCAGAATTTCATTGAGAATTTTTGCATCTATGTTTATTAGAGATATTGGTCTGAAGTTTTCTTTCTTTGATGTGTCTTTGCTTGGTTTTGGGATTAGGGTGATATTGGCCGCATAGAATGAGTTTGAAATTACTGCCTCTTTTTCTATTTCCTGAAATAAATTGAAGAGTATTGGTATTAGTTCTTCTTTAAAGGTCTTGTAGAACTCAGATGTGTATCCATCAGGTCCTGGGCTTTTCTTGGTTGGTAAGCTTTTGATGGCTTCTTCTATTTCCTCACTTGATATTGGTCTTTTTAAATTGTGTGTATCTTCCTGACTCAATCTGGGCAAATTGTATGACTTAAGAAATTTGTCAGTGCCTTCAATGTCTTCTATTTATTGGAGTATAAGATTTCAAATAAAATAATTTCTAATTATCCTCTGTATTTCTGTAGTTTCTGTTGTGATATTACATTTTTTCATCACATATGCTAGTAATTTGAGTTCTCTCTCCTCTTCATTAGCGTGGCTAAGGGTCTGTTAATTTTATTTATTTTTTCAAAGAACCAACTTTTTGTTTTGTCAATTTTTTCATTTGTTTCTTTTATTTCGATTTCATTGATTTTAGATCTAGTTTTAATTATTTCTTGCTTTCTACTGCTTTTGCTGCTGGTTTGTTCTTCTTTTTCTAGGGCTTTGAGATGTAGTGTGAGGTCATTCATTTGTTGACTTTTTCCTCCTTTTAAGGAATGAACTACATACAATGAATTTTCCTCTTAGTACTGCTTTTATAGTGTCCCAGAGATTTTGATATGTTGTGTCTATGTTCTCATTTACCTCTAAGAATTTTTTAATCTCTCCTTGATGTCTTCGGTGACCCATTGTTCATTCAGTAGCATATTGTTTAGTCTCTAGGTGATGGAGAAATTCTATTTCTTATTTTGTCATTGATTTCCAATATCATTCCATTATGATCTGATAAAATGGATGGTAGTAGCTCTACTTTTTTGTATTTGCTAAGAGTTGCTTTGTGGCATAGTATGTGGTCTGTTTTAGAGAAGGATCCATGTGCTGCTGAGAAGAAAGTGTATCCACTTGATGTGGTTTGAAATATTCTATATATGTCAGGTAAATCTAGGTTATTGATTGTGTTCTATAGTTTCTTTATTCAAGTTTTGTTTGGAAGATCTATCCAGTGGTGAGAGAGGTGTGTTAAAGTCACCCATGTTTATTGTGTTGTGGTCAATTTGGTTCTTGAACTTGAGAAGAGTTTGTTTGTTTGAACATAGCTACACCATTGTTCGGGGCATATATATTTATGATTGTTATGTCTTGTTGGTATATGGTTCCCTTGATTTTTCCCAACCTTTCACCTTCAGTCTGTGTATGTCTTTACCTATTACATGAGTCTCATGGAGGCAGCATATTGTTGGGTCTTTTTTTTTTTTAAATCCAATCTGCTAGCCTATGTCTTTCTATTTCTTGAATGTTCTGCTCATGGTTTCTTATTATTTTTACTGTGTGGTCTATGTTCTTTTCAAGATGATTTATTTTATATTCATTGTCTGATGTCCTATCTTCTAAGTGGTCTACTTTGTTGGTGATGTTTTCATGTCAGTTTTTAATTTGGTTTTTTATTTCTTTCATTTCAAGGATTTCTTTTTCTTTTCTTTTTTTTTTTTTAAGAATTTCTGTCTCCCCATGAGGTGATCTTTTGCTTCTTGGATTAGCTCATTGTCAAAGTGATCTTTCACTGCCTGTATTTGTTCTCCTATGACTTCTTTGAGATCCCAAAACATTTTAACCATGTGTATCCTGAAATCTTTCTCTGTCATTTTTCTGCTGTAGCTGCCAGTGCTTCTAATGATGTATTGTCTTTATTTGTTTGTGGCAGTTTCTTCCCTTGTCTTTTCATGTTGCTCATGTATCTTCCTTTCCAACTCTGTGGATCTGGTATTGTTTATACCCTATAGATTTGTAGTGCTCTTATAGGGTTTCAAGATGTCTCCTTTGTGGGGAAGGACAATGTTAACAGATCCTAATATCAACAGTACATCACCTATGAATAAATTGTTATTAAGACATTTACAGTTTAGTCTCAATGTCCAGAAATGTTGGATTCAATTATTATTTAAAATATAATCAGTAGTTTCATAAAAAGGTTTACAGTTTCTGGTGGTAGACAATGAACAGGGGTCAGGTTTAGGAATATATGCGGCTCAAATGGCGATCCAATCTGATTGCCATGCCCACCATAAAATGGTGAGGAAGGTTTTCCAAAATGGAGTCGGTCTGCTTCCAGTGCCATGGTGTCTGGTGAGATGGGGGGAGCTGGGAAATGGCCTTGTGCCATGGATAGGTAGCAGCCGAGTGGCCTGCGGGGGAGCTTGGTGCAGTCTGGAGCTCTGCAGAGGTGCTGATAGGTGGTTCTACTAAGCCGCTTGTGAGCTGTGTGTGAGCTAGAACTGCAGGCTTTGGGTCCAGAGTCCAGAGACTTACATCCCAGAGGCTCTGATTTCTGCGCAGGTGGTCACAACACTGGTGATTTCTGTGAAAATCCACTGTATAGGAGTCTTCTCACATTCTCTGAGATGTTGTCTTCCATCTAGGCGAGACCTTGTGGACAAGCTGCCTGTCTGCTTTCTTGGTTTCATGCCACAGAGCAGCCAGAAACAGGACTTCCTCTATTCCACCATCTTCCCGCCCTATATCCTCTGTATCACACTCCCAGCTAAATACTTTTAAAGGAAATTCTTCCTATATTATCCACATTTACAGATGAGAAGCTGAGATGTCATGATGTCCCTAAGCACTTAGTGAAATGTAAATGGCTTGCAGAATCCTGGACTTAGTCATAGAAGGCCCTCTTCTCTTTCTGAACCCTCGCTTGCAAAGGTTCCCCTTCCTTAAGTCCTTTTCCCTTTGGTCTTTCTGGTACAATCTACCTTCCAACTTCAGCTCAAGACCCCTTCTCTCAGAATGTCTGACTTTGCCTCATGACATGTCTCACACAGAGAAGCCTGTTGCCACAAAGATACAACTTTCTCTCTGGCCTGTTTTGTCTCAGAAAGATGCCCAAGTTGCTCAGGGGTGCAAAAGTGATCTGACTATGGGGAGTACTTTCTTGCTGATACATGGAACTATATCAGTCGCCCTTATTAAACAGATTTTTGACAAAAGTAGTTGATTAAAAGTTAATTTATAGGGGTTGGGGTTGTGGCTCAGTGGTACAGTGCTCGCCTAGCATGCATGAGGCACACTGGGTTTGATCCTCAGCACCCCGTAAATGTAAAATGAAGATATTGTGTCCACCTAAAACTTAAGAATAAATATTTTTAAAAAATGTTAATTTATAAAGAGCACAAACTCTTAGCATCATAGGGAGATAACATGTTCCTTCTGGTCTCTTTTCTACTATCATCATGATAGTTTCTCTTTCTACTATCAGAGAAATAGAGAATTGGACTTTGTAATGCCTTTTTTGACCCATAATTCCATAGAATTATAAAGTTTCTTTGTACTTTTAGAAAATATTAATGGCAAAATAAGATCCAGATGAATGAATTAAAGTGTGAAATGTAAAAAAAAAAAACTATAAAAACATTTGGAAGAAATAAAGGTGATTTGACTTTGGGCTGAGGGACTTCTGCAACTTAGAGGGGGGATACACAAATCATGAAGACAACTGTATGCCTAATCAGTTGCAAAAAGATATGTATATTAAATTGGTACATAAAAAATCACTATAAGCAGAAGCAAGTGACAAAGACAGACATGTGACCAGTGAAGATAACTTTCCATGCAACCAGTTATTTTACCAATAGAAAATAAGGAAAAGACTTGAAAAAGGAATTACTTTAAAGGAGGCTATTGATGGCCAATCCACAAAATATGTTCATCTCCATGGGGACTGGATAAGCCCATTAGAATAACACCGTGTAGTCACCATTTGCCCATAACTGGTTTTAAAAATACATTAAAGTGATAGCTTATGGGTTAACAAAATGCAAAGGAAAAAGCACCCAGAAATATTCCTGCTACCAAATATGCCTAGAGATTTCACAGTAAATGTCAACATCAGAAATGTGCGTTCCTTTATATCCTACTTTCTACCTGTAGAAGTTTATTCTGAGAAAATACTCAGATTCCTACCTGAGGGTATTTTTTTTTAAATCTTAGTCCTTGAAAATACTATAAAATGAAAAGTATCCAATAATTGCACATTGATTAAACTATAATAGATTACATATCTACATGATAGAATTATGAAAAACCATCATTTAGATCTAAGTCATGACTTAGATCAGGAAAATCACCATACAGATCTAAATCCATTGATTTAGAAATATGTTAACAATATAATATGACAAGTGAAATACAAGAAGCTACAAAATCTATAAAATCTCAAGTTTTTAAAAATATGCTTGTACTAAATACCTAAAGAATGATGAACACAGATAATATGTTGGTTTCTGGATTGCCAGGATCATGGGCAATTTTTCTTGGTTTTGCTTTCCCTTTGTTTACAAATTTCCATAATGATGTTTCTTTTTAAAATCATATGTATTTTAAAAATGTTAGCAGCATGGCCAGCACTTATGCATCTGATGCCTGTGTCCCATAGGGAACATTCAATAAGAATTTATATATGGCCATATAAATTATACATGATTGTATAAAATACTGCTTGTTTTACAAGAGTCACAAGTGATTCACCCAGCATATGGATCACTTGGACCTCCTTTTCTCTTTTTAAACCAGGGGACTGGTATTTTAAGACAGAGATTTACTTACACCCACTCCATCTATCCATCAATGGTCACGGGCACCATAAACATTGTCATTTCCAAAATGGAAGAAGGTACGGCTTTGAAGAACAGAGTCTTTAATCAGACAAAACATCTCACTTTGCCCTAATCATTAAACTGACTTCAGAGACAAAGGCCCAAGGCTTTGCATCTGTTTAGTTTGTATAAAGACAGTCAGCTGATGCGGAACTCTGGGAATACTGGGTGTTTATATTAGGAGTAATGAACTGAAAGCAGAGCATCTAATCCTTTCCTTAGCCAGGAGGTACTTCCAACATTTTAAAAGTCTTTTTTAAAAAAAGAGTAATAGAACTTTATAAGCATATTGGTCCTTTCATCTCCCAGAAAGTATACTCAAGGCATAATTCAGACCTTTACATTAGATCGTATTAAGCCTAATTTGGTGCTTCAGCTCAGCAGAGCCCGGGGGTCTTCAGGAAGTCATAAAAGCCCTAGACGTTAAAGGACCTGACTTTTTAAACAAACACGCATCTTTACCGTATGATAATGAGTGTGTTGAAGGTACTGCCTGGGGGGTCTCGCCAACAGGCAGAAGGTTTCACCTCAAAGAAGAGTAGGTAATTCCAGCAACAAAGTGGTGTGAGGATAATTGCATAACCTGGCTGGTGTCTCCCGGTAGATTTCCGTTTTACCAGAAGATCTCATCTTCCCCCTTTGAAGTTTAAGCAGAAGTCATGCCGTGGTTGCTTCCGTGGAGTCAAGAATAGGTGGCAATGGATGGGCCCCCAAGTTCCCAGTTGGCTTGCTCCAGGGACCCAGCATTTGACTCCTAAACCAGGAGAACTTTCATCATTGTTTCATCCATTTCTGAGACTTCAGATGATAGTGGGGATTTGATTCTTTAAAAGAAAATTTTGATGACATAAACCTCACATCCTGTAGGCCAATGTGGCATAGTTAATGTATCAGTCAAGTTTTCAGTAGGAGAGTCTGGAAGAGTGGCCAATGGGCGAGTCACAGAGGTGCCCAGATGGCAGGCTGGAAGCCCTCGAGAAGCATCTTGGAGTACCTTGCTAGTCTGTTGTTTGGAATCGGTTTCTAAAGCTCCTATAAACTGTGTGCCTTGTTAATAACCTATAGAGTTTTGTTGTGACGACTGTTGCTTAAGTTCACAAAATCTGGCTGTTCTCTGGGACGGGGAATACTTTGCAGAGAGATTCTGTTGGCTTAATGGGATCCTCTGAAGGGACCGTGGCCAGCAGCCACCCCTGCCCGCCTCCCTTCCCCTGGCTGACTGCATCTCTCTGCATGAAAAATGGGCAGTTGATTGGGCTTCTATCATGTGTGAGTTGGCTGAGCTGAATGCAGATCATTTGTCTAGTACACAGATTCCCCAAGCCAAGGGAGGGTTGCCGTTTTGTTTTCCGGTGAGGTCATCCTCCATGTCTGCAGCCTTGACATCCAGCTAACCAGGGGTCTCACCACAGGCTGTATATTCACAGATAAAATAGCCTTTCTTCCAGGAGTGACGGGCCAACTTTGGGATTTCCTTCTCTTTCCTTTTTTCTGCTCTCTTGTGCTATGATTTCTGCTCTGGCTGGGTCAATGAGACCATTTACAGCTCCAACGGAGGCACCTCTCTTGGCCCTGTGATGATCTTCCAAACCCAGGCCAAGGAGCACAATTTACTTTATAACTCATCTTGTTGCTATTTTTCATGTGGCATGGCCCAAAGAACATATTTTTTTTTTTAAATTTCCATCAGTGGAGGTGCTTATGGGCTCTCAAATGTAAACACAAGATTTGCTCAAAAGCAGTGGTCAGCTATGGGCTCACTGTTCATACCATATTCGGAAACCCAAATGTTCCTGAACCACTAAGACAGTAAAGCCTGGGATGTCGGGGTCTCTGAAACACCCAGTTTTGACCCTAGTGTTCTAACTCCCACGTTGAGGGCAGATTTATTGTCTTCCTACCAAGCCACCCTGTGTGATGCAGATCTGTAAATTTCACAGCCACCCTATGTGTGGGAATTCTTTTTTCCCACTTTGAGGAACCTAAAGCCCATAAAAGTGAAGAAGCTTGCCTAAGGATGTACAGCCAGAGACTATAGTGCCAGAAGGACAGAGCCTCGTGACCTACACTGCTTTCAAACATTGTTAGGTTGTTCATTTATTCAGTCAGTTAACATCCACTGTGTGTTCTATGACCAGCATACACCCACATCCTAGGGGGAAAGCACTGAACATAAGAGGTCAATTCCTGCAGAAATGAACGGGCAGACAGATTCATATACATTTCATTTGGTGGTCTGATATAATAAGGTGATGTGATAGAAAAGAATGATGAAGTAGAGCAGCTTCTTTTGTGGGTGTCAGGTGAGGGGATCAAGGATACCTATGCCCAAGACAGAATAGTTGTTGGGAGTCTTCCGGAGAACTCCCCGGGCCTTTCAAACATGGCGGCGGGCAAATTGCCAGTGAGTGGCTAGAATTCCCGGGGCCTTTCAGATAAGGAGCCCCTAATGTAACATGGCGGCAGGCAAGTTGCCAGTGGGCGGATAACAAGTTGTTTTGGAAATTTTCTAATTGGTCCTCCCGTCTTCCGCGCTCCTGGACAGTTCGTGCCCCCCATGAATCTTATGCAGGGCGGACGTGCGTGCACCATAGGTGATGATCTGACCTTTACTATGATTGGCCCCAGGAGCTTCCTGGTTTAAGATAACTGACTCTCACTTTCTATATAAACTAGCACCAGTTTACAGTAAAGTGCTTCATCTTTGTCACTGCTATCTGTGTGTGTGCATTTTAATCTCCGACAACGAACTTTGGCCTTTCAGACTGGTAGATCAACTTCACTCATGTGCCTAGGCACAAAAAGCTTTGCTACCTACTTATTTTGGTTGATACTTTTTCAGGTTGGATAGAAGCCTTCCCTACATCCAGGGAAACTGCTGACACTGTTGCCTCCATCCTCATTGAGCAGATCATCCCCCGATTCGAACTTCCCGCCTCCATCCAGTCAGACAACAGTCAGGCCTTCACTTCTCAGGTTGTTCAGCTAGTCTCCAAAGGCCTCAACATCACTTGGAGGCTCCACATCTCCTACCAACCCCAATCCTTGGGTAAGGTTGAGAGGCCTAACGGCATTCTCAAGGATCATCTCACTAAACTCACTATTGAACTTAGGCTCTTCTGGCCCAATCTCCTGCTGTTGGCCCTCACCTGAATTCAGGCAACCCCAAGGGCCCCCTCAGGCCTTAGCCCCTTTGAGCAACTCTATGGGTGCCCTTTCTTAACCACCCAAAGCTTTTCAATCACTCTTCCTCCCCCTGTGTCCTACTTGCCCTATCTCACACTTCTACACAAACTCCTAAGGGAACACGCAGACCGGTGCCTTCCTGCGCCCTTCATTGCCTCAATCCCAGCACAACCACAAACTGAATTGGACTCTCTTCAACTGGGTGACTCCTAACTGCTAAAGGAACTTCTATTGTAAATGCAGCCTTATTTCTAATCTGCTACAAGCTTCCACGCTGCCTTTACAGCCGGGAATAGTCCACTGTAAAGCCCATCAGACCAACTCTTCTCCTGCCAGTGGGCAACTCTAAAGCCTACAGGCCCCATCCTCTTCCTCATTACTCCCCCTTTCCTCTGGGGAATGACCTCCTGACCCTCACCAGCTCATTAGATTTCTCCATTCACTGTTCCATTCTAGCCCCCAGAGCTTATCGACTTTCCTTCAATCTTTTTTCCCTCTTTCCTCCGACGATTGGACCTTTCTGTAACAGGTTACATCCTCAAGCCAGATCTGCCAGAGGACCAATACCAACTCCCCCTTAAAATCCAGACCCTATCCTTCTCATCAGGTCTGTGGTCACACCCCGGGAGCTGATTGGCAAATTGATTTCACAAACATGCCCAGGGTAAAAAAACATCAATATCCCTTAGTACTGGTGGACACGTTCTCAGGGTGGATAGAGGCATTTCCCACATCCAACAAGTGGGCATCCATGGTTGTGGATCGGTTGATATCTGACATAATCCCTCGTTTCAGGATGCCCACTTCCATCCAATCGGATAATGGCCCAGGATTTATCTCGCAGATAACTCAGGGGCTAGCTAGCGCACTATCACTCCCTTGGCATTTCCATTGCCCTTACCGTCCCCAAGCTTCCAGGAAAGTTAAAAGAACTAATCGGTCTCTCAAAGAAACTCTCACCAAATTCACCGTGAAATAAGCTTAGACTGGACTAAGGTCTTCCCCTTGGCCCTGTTGCGTCTCAGGGCTTTATCAAAGAAACCATCCAACCTTTCCCCATTTGAGGTTATGTACGGCCATTCATTACTTATACCTGATTCCTATGCTCTACCTTTCCTTTTCCATCTACACTCTGAGCTTTGGAAATACCAAGACTGGCTTTCACCTGACCCAACCATTACTCAAAACCCCCTCACCCTAACACCCGGCCAATAGGTATATTACTGCCCCCCAGGTGAAAGACCCCAACTGCACCCCAATGGGAGGGCCCCACCTCGGTTATCATTGTGCACTCCCTCGGCAGCAGAACTCAGATACTCACAAATAATCAATTAACTCCAAGGATTCACATTTCCAGGCTCAAACCATGCATCCGGGAAACTGATTCTGGCAACATCAGACCAAAGGACTCGCAAGAATCCACACCTACATACTCTTGCTCTCCCCACCCTACTGACCCTTTAAAAATTCATCTGTCTCGTGTTTCTGCCCTTACACCTATAGCTGAGAACATATCCAAAAATGTACCTTAACTTTCTAATCCTCAGCCTCATCCTCACCCCAAGGGTAACGCCTTCACCATCGTATGTGTGGAGATTCAAGGTGAGAGAAATATACACACAAAAAACACCGGGACCACCCACTTGGCTACCACTTCTGACTGTCCCCTCAGCCATCTATATTGTACTCTCTTCCTCTGAGCTCATTAAGCAAGCCAGCCGCCCTTACTTATGTTTTTTATATGACCAAAATAAGGATTACTGCAAACAGTGGCCAGAAACCTACAGAGGCTGCCCCTATTGGTCATGCAGAATTCATGATGCATATTCAGGGCAATTAAATGTAGGAAGATTTAAACTTGAGTCTGCCTCCCACCAATACAAGCTGACCATCCCAGACCCTGGGAACCCACGCTGGGCAGCAGGAGTAAAAGCTTCCTTTTATTGCGGTGGGTATGCTTCCACTCCCTGTGGTTCCTTATCCATTACCCAGGAATATGTTTCCATAGAGCCCCCAGTCTCTCTTGTCTCAACCAACACAAAACACTCAGAACAATGGCTGCTTACATCCCTAGAAAGCCAACACACTTCTGATTCTCAGGCTTCACTGATCTATACCTGGTTACAGATCATCACTGACACATTGTCCTACCTAAACCAAACTTTCCCCGCTGCAAGTCCAGCAAATTGCTTTCTGTGCGCTTCCCTAGCACGGCTCTTACTTGCCGCAGTTCCAATAAAAGTTTCCAGTGTGGATGTTTCCAGCTTGCCCAACTCATCCTACAAAAAGGATCCTATTAAACCCCTGCAGAATGTTCCTTTATGGGAACCCGAGGAAAATAACCACACCATAATTCCTCGGGTTTGCCTTCTGAGATCTGTGACTCCCTATCCTTCTGACAGATTTTTGCCACGGTAACCTAACCGTCAACCACACCACTTATTCCCCACCTGGTCTCTTCTGGTGCAATGGCACTCTCACCGCCATTATACTCTCCAACATGTCTAGCCCATGTTTGTTAGTCACCATAGTTCCACAGCTCACTCTCTATAGCAGCTCTGAAGTAAAATCCATCCTTAACCCTCTAAAATGTGGAAAACGGGCTGCATTCCCTCCATTAGTGATAGGCATTTCATTGACGCCCTCAGCGGCAAGTGCAGGGTTATATGGGGGGAACCTTAAGTCATTCTCTATAGGCTGTCAAGGACATTAATTCAAAACTTGAAGGAGCACTTACTTCCACAGCAGAATCTCTAACATCCTTACAAAAACAGGTCACCTCATTGGCACAAGTCACCCTTCAGAATCGCAGGGCCCTAGATTTACTCACTGCCAAAAAGGGCGGAACCTGTCTTTTCCTTAGGGAAGAATGCTGTTATTATATCAATGAATCAGGTCTTGTAGAAGACAATGTTGTTAAGCTCCCTGACCTGGCAGCCACCTTAAGGACCTCAACAAGTCAAAACCCTTTCTCTTCCTTAATGTCCACTCACCTTCTGGCATGGGTATGGCCTATCCTTGGACCCCTATGTGTAATCCTTTGAATGTGTCTATTTTTACCCTATATTATAAAGTTTATTCAAACTCAAGTAGGTAAAATCTCTAACCAAACTTTTAACCAGCTTCTACTTAGAAATTATCAGCTTCTAGCCACAGAGAATCAACCGCCTTCTCCAGAGAACATCCCTCACAATGCTGAAAAACCCTTCAAAGATTCCTGGGATACCTTCTTGAGAGCGATATCTGATGACGCCTGGCTTGTACCCGCTGTAGAGACTTGTACCGACTGGACTGAAGTGATAATGGACCTTTGGCTATAGGGAACATTTTGTGATGTCACATCTGACCTTATACCAATCTTTGCAGCTCTCTTACGGGGACTCCTAACTTCCCTCCTTCAGACCCCTTCCCTGGCGACGCCCCCACTCAGCAGGAAGTAGCCAGAGCGAATCGATGTCCCTTTCCATATAATAACAAAAAAGGGGGAATGTTGGGAGACTCCCTGAGAACTCCCCGGGCCTTTCAAACATGGCAGTGGGCAAATTGCCAATGGGCGGCTAGAACTCCCCGGGCCTTTCATATAAGGAGCCCCTAATGCAACATGGCGGCAGGCAAGTTGCCAGTGAGCAGATAACAAGTTGTTTTGAAAATTTTCTAATTGGTCCTCCCGTCTTCCGCGCTCGTGGACAGTTCGTGCCCCCCATGAATCTTATGCAAGGTGGACGTGCGTACACCGTAGGTGATGATCTGACCTTTACTATGATTGGCCCCAGGAGCTTCCTGGTTTAAGATAACTGACTCTCACTTTCTATATAAACTAGCACCAGTTTACAGTAAAGTGCTTCATCTTTGTCACTGCTATCTGTGTGTGCATTTTAATCTCCGAAGATGAACCTTGGCCTTTCAATAGTGAGAACAGAGCATTGTCACTTCTTGAGAGAAAGTCCAGTTAGTGTAGGCAAATAACCAGGACAGGATAGATGATCTGTAGCAGGACCCAGTGGGAAGACATGTATTTGGAAAAGTGAGCAGAGAGGCTGCATCATGGTCCTCTGGTCTACCATCAGGCATTTCCATTTTATTTTGAATGGGATAGAGCACCATCTTGGGACTTTGGGTAGAAGACACTCTCTCATTTGGAAGAGTACTCCATCCATTCTCTGTAGGGATAGTGGCTCCAAATACACAGAGAAAAATAGAAAGGCAAGTGAGGGGTTTGCTGAACACAATTAACCAAAGCTTTTACACCTCATTTAATTTCACATGTGTGAAGTGATTTTGCTCTGAATATGGACATATATTTCTCTAATTTGGCTCAGTTCTTGGAATCTGTGTTAACTACTGAGTTAAATGCATGTACTATTTTAGTCAGCTTTTTCACTGCTGTGACTAAAAGACCTGACAAGAACAATTTTAGGGGAGGAAAAGTTTATTTAGGGGCTCATGGATTCCGAGGTCTCAGTTCATTGAAGACTGGCTGGCTCCATTCCTTAGGGTCGGAGGTGAGGCAGAACATCATGGCGGAAGAGAATGGTGGAGGAAAATGGCTCTCATGATGATTAGGAAGCAGAGAGAGACTTCACTTGGCAGATACAAAATATATACCCTAAAGGTACACACCCAGGGACCCACCTCCTCTAGTGACACCCCACCCGACTTCAGCCATCACAGTTAATCCCATCAGAGGATCAATTCACTGATTGGGTTAAGGCTCTCATAACACAATCATCTCTCCTCTAAACTTTCTTGCATTGACTCTCACATGAGCTTTTGGGAGACATCCAATATCTAAACCATAACACATTGGAGATGGGAATGACTGACTTCAAACATTCTCTCCAGACATAGAGGGTCAGAGCTGAGCAAGGTGAGGATGGTGTCCTCATGTTGGGGCTGTCTGTAGAGAGAGGTCAGCGTGCGGCTTTGATGCAGAAGACATCTGCACAGAGGCTGGCATGGTGTGAGCTGCTAGCACCTGACATCTGCGTGGTCAGGGGATTGTCTAGCATGGCACATGAGAGCATGGGCTTCTGAGAAAGGCCTTCACATGGAAGGACAGCTTGATTCTGGTGTTCATGCCTGAGCAAGTGAGGAGGGTGTCCTCATGGGTCAGCTTGGGGCAGAGCCCAGATGGGGTGAGGAGAGCAAGCACATCAAGTAGGAGAGGTAGGAGGCAGGAGACATGGGACATTGGCTCCACTAGGGATTAAACCAGAGAAGGGGGTCTCTGTCAAAGGAAGTTAGAAATGAGGAGGGGAGAGAACTCTACGTTTCTAGAACCATGAACCCTGAGATAGTAGGTTGTAACTGAAGATACGAGAAGTATCAATTTATAAATTCCAACATAAAGAGGTAGATACAGAAGAAAAACAACACACACATGCTTTGTATGCATATGTGCATTCAAGCATGTGTAAATCATGCATGTGCACAAGTGTACACATATGTGCCCGTACATAAATGTGTACACATACATTCATATGCCTGCATTTAGTCCTTAGCTCTGTCCACTGAGAGGTCCTGACAGCGACATCCCAACGGGCACACCTTGCCCATAGATCTTGGCTTCTACATACCCTTGTCCCCTAAAAAGAAAAGAGATCCTTGGAAAAATGATCAATTCATGGGTCTGGTCCAAGAAAATTTAAGATGACATTTGGACATTTCATTAGGCCAAAAAGTTTTAAAAAAAAAAGAAAGATGGAGAAGGCCAAATGGAAGCTGAACCAAACTTGAACTAGACAACGTTTAGGCAATTTGTATGTGAAAATAAGCAATCATTACTAATTATAACCCATGATGTTAAATAAGAGGCCATTATTCCATGCTGATAAAAATAAATGAATGTATTCAAAATTTGTTGAGAATTAGGCTCTTTACACAATTGTAGTATACCCTCTTAGAAAATATTTATTAATTATGGATGGGAGAATATAATGGATAAATTGTTACCTTAATCAAGTAATCAATGTGAACTTTTTAAAACCTTTTTGTTCTTTTAGTTATACATGAGAGTAGAATCTGTTTTGATATATTTGTATAAACATGGAATCTATCTTATTCCAATTAAGATCCTTGTCTTTTGGATGTACAAAATGTTGAGATTCACTGTGGTGTATTCATATATGTATATAGGAAAGTTATGTCGGATTCATCCTACAGTCTTTCCCATTCCTGTCTCTCCTCCTTCTCCTTCATTTCCCTTGGTCTAACCCACTGAACTTCCATTCTTCCCTCACCTACTTATTGTGGGTTGGCATCCACGTATCAAAGAGAACATTTGGCCATTGGTTTTTGGGACTGGCTTATCTCACTTAGCATGGTAGTCTCCAGATCCGTCAATTTACTGGCAAAAATCATAAAGTCATTCTTCTTTATGGCTGAATAATATTCCATTGTGTATACTGAAAACAAGACAAATAGAAATTGTGTGCCATCTGATAGGATGGATGAAGAACGTAGCATCATTTCTTGGAATCTCCTGCCAAAGATGTGTGACCTGAATCTGATCCTGACAGACCCACATTGAGGATGTTTTACAATGTGACTGGCCTGTGATCTTCAAAAGTATCAGGGTCATGAAGACTGAAAGATTGAGCAGGTTTCCAGATAATTGAATTAACTCATGATGCTTAAGTCTGCATTAAATCTACAGTAATCCTGAAATGCATCGGCTTGTCTTCAATGTCATCATTGGGGCCATTGGTGAAACTCAAGTGGGATCTGAAGATTGAATGGTAGTGTTTATCCTTGTTAATCTCCTGCTTTGGGTGGCTTTATCGTGGCAATATAGGAAAACAACCTCGATTGTAGGAAAGATGCCACAGAGCAATGGGACATGAGGTTGGCAACATTCTCTCACCTGGTTCAGGGGACACACTTTGCTGTACCTTATTTGTAAGTCTTATTCAACTTAGAATTCAAAATTAGGAGGCTGAGGCGGGAGGATCACAGGTTTGATAGAAGCCAGCAGCAGCAACTTAGTGAGAGCCTGTCTCAAAATAAGAAAAAAATGAAAAGGGCTGGGGATGTGGCTCAGTGGTTGAGTGCCCCAGGTTCAATCCCCAGTTACCACCAAAAATAAATAAGTAAATAAATAAATAATGTAGTTCTCATTTCCTCAGATCCCAAAGCAAGCTGAATCTTAAACTCACTGACTGGAGTCTCAGTGGTCTTTTCCCTTTACGTAGGGCTGGGCTGTTTTGACTTGGTTTTTGATGGAGGATGGTCACTGCAGGAGCACCTACTTGCCATTTTTCTATGATTTTCACCTTATTAATAAAAAAGAACTCGACTTATGTCCAAGGTAAGATAAAATCTAGAAAAGAAATTCTACAAGAAGTCAAAATGAGGATTACATTCCACAGGAAAAAGGCCAAGAACACGTATTGTTCAATAGTAACATTTAGGCAAAAAGAAAAAAAAACTTTTGTAGCTTTCTAAACCAATCATAACTCACTCCAGGAATGTGGACTAAAAGCCCTGGAGAGAGAGATTCTGACTTTGTAGACTTGGAGAGGATTTCCTATGGGAAGGAAAATAATAATTGTCTTGGGACATCTGTATAAATGTGAGAATTATATGCTCAGTCTTTTGATAATTGTGGATTTTCAAAAGTTACAAAGAGAATTTTGAACAATATTTATGAGCTGGCTATCCCTAATTGAAAAAGAAAAGCACAATTAATTGCTTCCCTCTGTAAGTTAAAAACAACAGTCAGGAAGAGATGTGTTCTGACATTTTCAACTTCACCCTCCTGATAACTATTGCTAACTTTAGGCATTTTTATAAATAATTTAAAAATGGCATTAATCATGTTAAATTATTTATATTCATTGAGTGCATATCCCCGTAAAATAGCAAACTTAACACACATGTTTGGATGTTTCTGTAAAAGATTATTTGGTCTATGGATCCCCAGATTTTAAGATTTCATGGATGAGAAATAATTCGGCAATTTAAGTGGAAGGGGGAGCTACAGAAAGTTTGCAAGTGTTAATTTTGCCAATTAAGAGCAAAAATACAAGAACAAATCAGCTGGTATCCCTACAGCTTTGTCATCTCACGAAGGGTGGTCCTTTAAATAAAATAAATTGGACTTTATGAAAATATGACAAAGGCCTTATTTTTCTTTCAGAATTGAGGACTGATAGATGTGTATTCGTTGACCACGGTGGTCTGCCTGACTAGAGTTTGGAAAAATCCTGTTCTGCTTCAGCTACTTCATTTTCCAGATGCGGGATTCAGAGTGGAGAAGGACTTAAACTAATGCTTCCATTTAAGGAAAGACCAGGGCCTTTAAACCAGGGTATTTGTCACTCTACCTAGCAGTTGGCTTTAACTAGCTCTGTCAGTTACATTTCTTTAGGCTACAATCAACAGAAAACTAACTTAAATTGGATTAAACAATAAAAGGAATTTATTGGCTCAGGTAATGGAAAAGTCCAAAGTATAGCTTCAGGCAAGGCTTAATCCAGGTGCCAAAGAATGTCATTCTCTAGGATCTCACTTCCTTTATATTTTTATAAGCCACAGTGGCCCTCTGAGCCATTTCTAGAGAGTCCTCATGCGGCTGCAAATAATTCCTGACCTCTTGTCATTATACCTTGGAGTCCTGAGGAATAGACATTGTCTTTGAGCCTAGCTCCTCCATATCCTGGAGACACTCTTTGCATTGTTAAAGTACATGCTTGTCCTTCAGTCTATCATTAGGACTACCATGAGTGCAGGAGATTGATGGCTTACTCCAGTCAAGGCTTGTTCAGGCTGCTAGGACTAAATACACCAGACCAGGTAGCTTTTACATCACAGAAGTTTATTTCTCACAGTTCTAGAGGCTGGGAAGTCCAAGATCAAGGTTCTGGCAGATTCAGTACGTGATGAGGTTCCTACCTCTGGTTTATAGATGGTGCCTTCTCCCTGTGTCCCCACAGGGTGGAAAGGGAGGCACCTCCCAGAGGCCTCCTACTTGATTCTGTCCCATCAGGGACAGGGTTTCAACATGAGACTCTGGGGACGGGGAGACGGGGACATTCAGACCTTCACAGTGCCCAAGGTCAGACTACCCAGTTGACAGTGGGAAGGAAATGGCTTCTGAAGGAGACGTTAGGATGCTGTTTGCGTAGAAGATGGGTGAACAGGAGCTAGGTGAGACCCTAAACCTAGGTATATATTGCCACACTCCAAGACTTCACTGCATTAAAAACTGCTTTACCCCAAAGGGTGTGGGCTGCATCCAGCTTGTCTATGACTCTATGGTGTCATTGTCATGTAGGCCTTAAATAAAAATGATGGGAAAAAATTATGAAACAAAGACAGAGGACCAAAAAAAATAAAAAATAAAAAATAAAAATAAAACAACAATATACCAAAATGTGTTCAGAGTCCCATAGTCCAGAAATAATTAGTTAAAATGTCAGTATAGTTCCTTTCTTGTTTGCTTCCTCTATAAAGATACATATAGTTCTTCACAATTGGAAAATGTTTAGTTGGATTGAATCTTGGTTTTATTTTTCCACTTAATATACCATACCCAATCCTCAATTTCAAAAAAAATATGAAAACACAATTTTTAACAACTGTGTAAAGGATTTAGTATAATTTATTCAAACAATCCTTGATTGAGAGGCATTTAGTTTGTTTCTGACTTTTCACTATTATACATGATGCTGCAAAGAACATATACCTCCTAAATCTTTGTGTCTTTTAATTTTTATTTTTGGGAGCTACTGGGGATTGAACTCAGGGGCACTCGACCTCTCAGCCACATCCCCGGCCCTATTTTTGTATTTTATTTAGAGACAGGGTCTCACTGAGTTGCTTAGCACCTCACCATTGCTGAAGTTGGCTTTGAACTCTCGATCTTCCTGCCTCTGCCTCTGGAGCCCTTGGGATTACAGGCATGCACCACTGCACCCAGCCTTTATGTGTCTTTTTTTTTTTTTAAACTGTGAATGTCAGGCATACATTCTGTAAAGCATTCATAATTTTTTCCTCCACCTGAAAAATGGAGACACAAGGGTGTGGGGAGAGAGATGTGGGTGTGAGACTTATCCCTAAGGAAAATTCATGGGTAGTTTTGCTGTATATGACCGGGAGCAGTCCCTCTGTGCCATTTCTCCACGGAGTCTCAGAAAAGCAACACATCACAATCCAATAGATTTTGGAGTTGGATGTGGTTTTCTTTTAGAATCCCGATTTTAACAGGAGATGAGGAAAGTGATGAGAGAAGCCCTCCCCAGACCTCTTTTAGATATTCTTAGAAAATGCTTTAGGAGTTAAATGATCAATTCAAAAAACTTGCACCTTTCCAAAGTTATTGTGACCACCAGAAAGCGTAGAAATTTATACTTCCACAAGCAAAGAATTAAAGATGCTATGTATGCTCTTCTAGAAGAAGCTGTTAATGTTTGGGGAAAACAAATGTCCATGTGAATTTCTTCTCAGGGATTTCGGTGTGGAGGATGGACTTCATAGACAGATGGCAAATTCTGAAGTGGGGCCTCAGATGTTTCTGGTGGGTCTTGCCTATCTTAGTTTGGGCCAAGATCAAGATGGACTGTCAAGAACATATTATGGTTTCCATAGCTGAGCCGAGTCTGGGTGACACCACTTTTAGTGAGTTGCATTCAACTAATTTTTATTTCCTTGGGACGTTTGGGATAATTTTCCTGGGGAGAACCACATTATAGCGGCATAGGGGAAGTTTCTAGATACAGTATGATATGTCCTGCCATCTGTTCCCACCATTAGGATGGAGGAGGTGGGTGGCGTAGAGATTGTCCACCTGCTTGCTCTTCACCATCTCTTGAGCAGGCTCGTGCCTTTGAAACGCAGGGAACCCCAGAGACCTATGGAAAGTTCATCTGGTCTCATTTTTCTGTTCCTTCCATTACCTGGTCTTTAGGAAACCCCAACACATCCCCACAGGCCCAGGGGGCTCATGGAATCTCCTGTATTATTTTGTAAAAGGCCAAAGCAAGACAATGTGTTCTCCTTAGCAGCTTAGAATATGTGAGTCATTAAAGTTTTTTTCTAAAGCAAAACTCCGAGGAGGAATGTGTGCCCCTTCTAATGTGAAACAGTCCCCGCCTCGAGGCGTCCATCTTGAGACAAAATGCTTTGGTGCTCCTGAAGCTCTTGGCCGGGGTTCTCCTCCCCGAGACTGCTTCTGAGCCTTGCTCGCTGCTCAGCGATTCTTGTAAAATACGGTAAATGGAGGGCCTCGGAAAATGCTTTGCTTAGGGGAGGGAAGAAGAAAGAGTTGTGCAAGATAGACAGCTGAGCACACCAAATGATTACCATATGGCAAAGAATTTCAGGCCTTTCAAATGGACTTGGGCAGTGCTTTGCTTAGTGTTCCCATAAAACAAGCGCTTTTATGGGTTTCTGAGGTCTTAGCAATGGAAAACACGGATTCCTGATCTTTCTCTATCTTGTTTGGCTTTCCCACTCCTTTGTTCCAAGGACTTAGGGGGCTCTCTGTCTTTGGCACTCACCAGAACCTACTCTGGACCACGCAGTGTGGCTCAGGAGCTGCAGGGAAACATTTTTACTTATGATATTTCCCCCAATTTTATTTCCAGTTAAGAAAAGATGGGGAGATTTTTTTTCAGTAAATCTTGGAGTCCCCCGGAGTAGAAGCTGACAGAAATCATGACCAAATGAGTCCCTGTCCCACTTCTTCCTTCCTCTTCCCCTTTAGCAAGATGAACAGGTAACGATGATGAGTCAAAAAATCATAGTTGGGAGAGATGGACATTTCCTTCGTCTCTAATCCTTAATCCTAAAAAAATTCCCGATGAAATCTTTCTGATGCTATAAAATGTCTCAGCTGCTATATCTTAGGGAAGCAAAGATTCTTTCAGTGGTCCTGAGGAAGAGATTTCATGGAATTCTCTCCATCAGGGCAAGTGAATAAATGTTCTTTTGCAAATTGTAGCTTTGACTAGGACAGATTTTGCCTGGTATTTTACTGGAACTGGGGATTGAACGCAGAGGCACGTTACCACTGAGCCACCTCGTAGTCCCATTTATTTTTTATTTAGAGACAGGGTCTAAGTTGCTGAGGGCCTTGTTAAATTGCTGAGGCTGGCCTCCAATTTGGGATTCTCCTGCCTCAGCCTCCTGACTAGCTGAGATTCCAGGTGTGTGTCCGCGCGCCCTGCAGACTTTACATGTTTAAAGGAGAATCTTATCCTTTGAAAATATTGTGTCCTGGACTCAGAGGCAGAAATAAGAAAGTGGAGACAAACAGAAAGATGGGTCAAGGAGTGACTGAAGTGGGGGTTTGCTCTTGAGGTGGAGTGCTCAGCAGAGATCTCTCCAAGAACCTGGTGCCAAACTAACTCCAGAAAGGTGAGAATTGGCGATGGGAATGGCATTCAGGATGGAAGGAAGAGCAAGGATGGGATTCCAGAAGCCAGGAAGGGTTTGGCAGGGAATACAGAAGACCAGTATGGCTGAAGCAGAGTGAGCGAGGAGAGGAGAGGGAGAGTGAATATAAAGAATGGCAGAGCTACCAGCAGGTGAGAGCCTGCAGGGCCTTATTGGTCATGGAAAAAGTTTGAATTTCAGCAAACTATGCAAAGGAAAGCCTTCAGTGTAACCTGAGTTTGGAGTGGATCATGGTGCCTGGCATTCAGGAAGTCTTATGCCAATAAAAGGAGATTCACATCATGAGAAATACCTAACTGTGAGTTTGCATAAGGAAGACCTAGCATAAAGATCATCACCATTAAAATCATCTTCTCTCGTGTGGCCGTCTTTGATTAGCATCATTTGCTATCCCAACCCAACCGGTGAATATCTTTGTTGTTCTGTCTCATGGTGATTGTGCAATGTCAGCATCAGACTGCACAACACAAATGGCAGGCCCACTGCAAATGAAATTGCAAACTCTGCAAAGGGTGTCAGAGCTCTTGAAGGTTCCTGAAAGTTGAAGAATCAAGTTAACAAGATCAAAGCCATGACCCAGGGAGGTTAGGACAGGGTTAAACCAAAAAGAGCAAATCAACTGGATTGAGGATGGAATGAGAGCTCTAAAAGGGAATGATTTGAATAGCAAAGATTTAGAGAGGACTTGGGAACATTTGTGAAATCCTTGAATAATGTCGAGGAAGAGTCAGACTTCATGATCGTGCTGCAAAAGTTCAAGAGAAATCGAATTTTGCTATTTAATTTTGTCAAAACAGAAATAATTCATGTCATGTAGTTTCTAACAGGGCAACGTTTTAATGGATCCCTGTATTGGTTAAATATGAAGTAAAATAAACTGCTTGTCACATTTGCCAGCCTTGATTTTTTAAAAGTTAAAGCTCCAAGTCACTGGGTTTGGCTATTATTATTATTATTATTTGTTAACAGCTTATTTTAAAAATGTCCCTATTGTTGATGGATTCGTGTTAAGTAGCATTTTTTCAGCACCAAGTATCTTAGGATAATGAAGACCTCCTGTGTTCACTCTGAAGCCTGAGCCTTCTCTGCCTGTGAAGATGGGAGTCCAGAGTCACCCATGCGGGCCCCTAGCTTCTTCTCAATGAGGGAGGTGATTGTAGGGAGCACTCTCTGCCTGGTCCCTTACTATGTGTGAGGGGCTGTCTAGGAAAGGAATAAAGCCTTAAACTGCATGGATTAAGAGGCCATTGTCCCTCCTGCAAAGGGACAAAAAGGACTTATCCCCTAAGGAGAGTTATTTCTGCTGAGCAAGACCTTTCAGAAACTATATTCAAAATTTCCTAGTCCCAGGAACTTTCAGTGGTTTGAGTAATAATGTGAGGACTTCCCAGATGGAAGATGTATCTGTTCAGGAATTATAAACATGAAATAAGCACTTGAAATTCCTTCCCAGACTGACTTTGAGGATGTCTGTCTGTGGACACCTCTTCAGAAACTTCTAGAGGCAGAGCCAAGAGCTTAGGACTCTGTGTCCAAGAGATTTGGGACCGTGTCCAGGTTTCTCCTCTGCCTAATTATGTGATCTTGGACAATAGACTTACCCTCTCATTTATCTCAACTATGAAGTGGGAGAATAGCAACATTAATCCCCTTCTAAGGCAGTTGCAAGAATAAGGGTCAGCAGTGCGTACAAAGTGCTTACCCCTGACGGTCAAGAGTAAGCCCAGGATATGCGTATGGGCAGTGGCAGTGTAGCAACAGTGTGTGGACGGAAGTCATACCTGACACTTCTGAAGTCACTGTTACCATTTGGAAATGTAAAGCCATATAACTGCTGCAAGGATTTTGTGGTCACAGTAGCATCTTTTCAACTTACATTGAAGATCATGGCGTAACTTACGTACCAAGCCATCTATTTCCACTTGATTTCACAGGATTGAAGAAAAAAAAAAAAGTCCTTGGAAAAGTTTTTAATTAGTTCTAAAAAATAACTCTACTAATATGAGCTAACATTTACTGAGTGTTTATCTTCTGCCAGGCACAATTCGCATCACTTTTCATGTGATAATTTGTTTAATCCCCACACAGCCCCTAAAAAGTTCATCCCCCCTTTTAAAACAGGAAGTTGAGAAGGAGGCTAAGTGGCGGAGCCAAGACCGAGCTAAGGAAGTATATAGTTTCAGTACCAGGGCTTGTAACCTTCAGCGTCCCCTCGGGGTGCCATTACTGGGTTTGTATTCCCAGAAGCAAGGGCACAAGTTGGGCTGTTGCATGATTTCAGAAGAGAGGAGGAAGACACGGCCTAGGCTTTTCTGGAGTGGCGCAACATCAAAGACCTGAATGCAGGTAGAACAGATCATTCCTCAGTGCCTGACGGAGCCTGGGCACAGAAGGCACTGAGAACACAGAAATAGGAGGAGTTCATTGCTGCCTTGGTGGACCAATGGGCCAAGTAGGAAAGATTTATGGAGAGGCAGATCTGGCATAGTGGAAGGACGATGGGAAGGCCAGTTATAGAGGGGTCCAGATTTCTTGGAAATATCCACAGAGAAACATTAGGGAGATGCTGGGAATACTAGGAGGAAGCAACAAAGTTTAACCATTAAAAAAAAAATCCAGAAATCCCACCAGAGTGGGATTAAGTATTTGTAAATTACAAATCTAAGAAGGGGCTCGTAACTAGGGTATGTAAGGAACTGCTATGGTTCAACAACAAAGGCAAGTAAATATTTTTAAATGGCCAAAGAATATGGCCAGACATTTCTCCAAAGACAATGTACACATGATCAAGCAAGCATGTGATGAGAAGCTCAACATCTTGGGTCATTAGGGGAATGCATATCAAAGTCACAATGAAATATTAGTTCATGCTCGCTAGTGTGGCTATAATGAAAAGGAAAGGTAACCACAGATTTTGGCAAGGATGTGGAGAAACTTCAATATACACACAGTGCAGGTGGGAATGCTTTCCACTTTAGAAAACCGTTTCATATTTCCTCAGAGTATTAATTATGGTGTACCCGTAAGATCTTCCCTAGGTGTCTACCCAAGAGAATTGAAAACATCTTTCCACACACAAATCTTGCTCATGATGTTCATAGAAGGATCATTCATGATAGTCAGGAAGCGGCAATAAATCAAATGTGCATGACCCGCTAAATGTAGTTGTCATACGATGGAGTATTATTTAGCAATAAAAAGGAAAGAAGTACTGATAAAGACACAGTATGAATGAAACATGGAAACATTATGGTAAGTTATAGAAACCAGGCATAAAAGACCATATATTTTGTGATTTCATTTATATGAAATGTTCAGAATAAGCGAATCTATAGAGATGGAAAGTAGATTGGGGGGGGTGCCTGGGGCTGGGGACTGGAGATGAGTGCAGGGGTGAAATGGGACATTTGAAATGACTGCTAATGGGTACAGTGTTTCTTTTTTGGGTGGTGATAATGGTCTGGAATTAGATTGTGGTGAGCGTTTCTCAACTCTAAGAATATACAGAAGAAGCTATTGAAATAGATTTTGAGTGAGTGAATTGAATGGTGTGTGAATTATATCTCAGTTGAGCTGCTTATAAAAATCAACAAGGTATAATAGAACCACGTTTAGCAGCCTGCATCTATAACTCAATTATGGTGTGTAGACTTGGATATTGAATACATTAAGAACAAACTTTATTTTCACCCTTTTTTTGTCCCCCATCTGTATTATCACTTACCACCAATGTTTTCAGCAATGGATTACACTGAGTTCTACCCTATATTTTTTTCAAATGAATTATGTAGACATAGGTGGAGTGTGTCTATAATCCCAGCAGCTCCAGAGGCTGAAGGAGGAGGATCGTGAGTTCAAAGCCAGCCTCCACAACTTAGTGAGGCCCAATGCAACTTGGTGAAACCCTGTTTTAAATAAAATATTTTTTAAAGGGGCTGGGATGTGGCTCAGTGGTTGAGCATCCCTGGGTTCAATCCCCAGTACCAAATAAATGAATAAATAAATAAAACCGCATGAGTTGGTATATATGATTACAGAAAAACCTCCAACTCCCCAAAGTCACTGGCAACCAGCAAGCAAACTGATTTAAATCAATGTTAAACTAGCAATTTCAAATATTTACAAAATCTGTCCTTTAATTCCCCTCGTGTTTGAAAGTGGGGTTCTGAAGGAGTTACTGAGTCATGATTGCATAAGAGATCCAAGCGTTGGGTTACTGTTAACTGGAAAGCACTCAATTCAAATTAATTCTAAAACCCCAATCTTAGGAGTTTACAAATAAAGGTTGCACTGTAATTCCAGTGGGTTTTCAAGTTTTCTCCCAAAGGCCCTGTCCTTTCAATGGTAATCGCTGACACCTATCACCTTCCCCGCGCCAGTTCCCTGGTTGTTGTCAGGGAATTTCATTCTTTCAAAAACCAAAAGGCAGTCCCAGCTCCAAACTGCGATTCTTTAGGAGCGGTCCATGGTGTTGGTCATGTTCCACTGAAGTCTGTGGGGCGATGGCCTGCATCCACTTAACATGCCCACCATGTGGTTGGGAATTTCTATTTGAGATCTGGAAGAAGCAATGTGAGGCTCCAGGGAGGACCTCTCTGCTCTCACTCCAGAGTGTGGGCAGCACTGACGGGAAGCCTGAGAGTCGGCATGGCGGGAACCCCCCGGAGAGGTGCTCTGGCGTGACCTCGAGCCAAGGTTTTGGAGCTTCATTTGGTGGACAAAGAGACCTTGAGGTGGCCAAAGAGAAAAGTGGAATCCCCCAAGACGGTCCATTAGTCAATTCCTTTCAATCATAGGGACCTACAACAGGACTTCAAATAATGGGTTTTATTTGCAAACACTTCCAGTGTGCCAGGCCACAGCCTTATTCTTGACCCTGTGACCTCATTTACTGCCTATGGTCATCCTGTAAGGAGACCTTTTGTTGCCCCTGTAGACGGGTGAAGAACGCACTTCAGATATGGTAAGGAGTGGACCCAAAACTTCTCAGTTAATACACTGCACAGCCAGGGCTCAAATTCCCATCCATCCTAACACAAAGATGTACCCCAACACCCTTCCTACCCCGGAGGACTGTGCGCTCACCTGACCAGGAGCTGTCCCTCCAGCAGTAAGCCACGAAGGCTGGGAACAGACATAGATGGTATCTGAGGGGCCAGGGGAGGGAGGGACAGGGCTGGGTGATGGGCTAAGGGCCCCTGGGGTCTTTCTGTCTAGCCACCATCAGAGCCATAGGAATACTGGGGGTCTTCGCCTGCCCTCCGGGACTTCCTGTCTAGCATAATCAGACAATATCAGTGCTGCATTCTCTTCATGCTCCCCAAAATGGCTGGGGGTGATGATAAAAAACTGAAAGGGTGAGTCAGATTTCCTCTTGAGACTCAGTGTGGAGGTGGGTAGATGGTGTTTTTTTGTTTTTTGTTTTCAGTTGTAGACCCATAGAGTACCTTTATTTATTTAGTTTTCTGTGGTGCTGAGGCTCAAACCCAGTGCTTCACGTGCGCTAGGCGAGCGCTCTACCCCTGAGCCACAACCCAGCTCCCCTGATGGTGGGTTTTGAAGTGAGACCAACTGCTTCATGCCCTGCCCTTCCCACTGTTATCAGCCATTGCAAACCGTCAGTGTGTTTAATGACATCTCAGGCACATCGTAACACCCAAGAGATTTCGTCACTTGGTGTTATTCTAATGACTCCTGTCACCCTTAATCCTCACTGGTCTGGGCAGGTCTGCTTTTCATTGGTCTTGATTCCAAGCTGTCTTCCCAAACTTTCAGAAGCACTGGATCCTGGTAGGGAAGAGACTTCCTTTCAATCATTACCTTAGAGAGACAGGGAAGTTGTTTTGGATGTTTCCATGTTTCCTGAGCCTTCATAGTATGGATTGTATAGATGGGTTAAAAAACCATACCAGGCGTGATTCTAAGAAAGGAGTAAACTAGCCAGGCAAGGCCAACGGTGGGGACCAGGATATGCAAATAAAACCTGGGAGGAAGGAGGCAGAGCGCTCACCCGTGCCTAGCACATCTCTTGCACTCTTCCATGCTGACAACACAGCACGGTTGGTGGCTGAGTGAGGAAGGGGCCCTCTAGACTAAGGATAAAGCAGAGCAGGCTCTGCTGCTGACTGGCTGGGGGACCTCAGGCTCTGACTGCACTTCCATATGCCTTACTATTTCTCTTCAAGAAAATGGGAATAAAACTAACCTCACTGGGGCCTTTTGAGGCTAAGGTGGTAGACACTGGCATGGTGCCTGGAGTATCATCAGTGTGGAACCAATGGAAATGGTGAAGATAAGCAGTTGTGAATGCAAGCCCTGCAGTGGCTCCTCATGATGTAGCTATTAGATGTGGACAGCCTTGTGAAGGAGCAAGGAGGTGGAGACGGGAGGCTAAGCTGCTTGTGTCAGATGAGAATGTCCCTACTTATCTCACCTTGGTGACTCTTGTGGCAGTTATTGATTCACAGGTGTGTGACAAGTGCTGGAGCCCAAGAGGAAGAGAAACCCAATTCCTATTTTTTGTTAGCTGTTGTTTGTGTATAGAACAATCTAGAATGATTCATTTTTATTTAAGAAAAATTCAAATATCAGATTTTTTCAGTAAATGATAGTAACTTCCATTCTTCTTGTGGAACTCTTCAAGATTTTTTCCTTCCTGACAATTCAAGATCCCTAGAACTATTAACAAATAGATCATCACACAGTTTACGTTTTCTGAGAGTCCTATCTAGAAATATATATATGCGTTTATCCCAATGCATTTCTTTTTTTTATTTGTTCTTTTTAGAAACATGACAGTAGAGCATATTTTGACATATTATACATACACAGAGTACAACTTATTCTAATGAGGATCCCATTCTTGTGGTTGTACATGATGTGGAGTTTGAAACTCCAATTCCTGTTTTTTACAAAACATTCCTTCTCGTTGGTGATAATAGACAATGAAGAAGTCAGGACAATGCCAGTGGCGGCCAGGGCCTTGGTGTGTATGAAACAGGGTCATGTGATAGGAAGTGACTTAGAGTGGCCCAGAAAGGTGTGGTCACATATCAGCCAAGCCCCAAGCAACACAAGGGTGCCAGGCAGGAGAAGATCCTGGGGAAGGGCATCCCAGGCAGAATAGCAGCCTCAAGATCCTGGGGCAGGAACAAGGCCTGTGTGCTGAAGGACAGAGGGAAGCCCTTGAGGGGTAGGCAGAAGTAGGTGGATGGGAAGGTAGAAGATATGGATTTTCAGAGCCCAAGGAAAGCGCTTGAATTTTTTTTTCTTTAAGTATGCTAAAAAGATTTGTGTTTTTTGTTTTGTTTTTGTTTATGGTTTTTTTGTTGTTGTTTTGTACTGGGAATTGAACATAGAGGCACTTTACCACTGAGCTACATCTCCAGCCCTTGTTTGTTTGTTTGCTTTTTAAATTTCGAGACAGTCTTATTAAGTTGCTTAGGTCCTCACTAAGTGGCTGAGTCTGGCCTTGAGCCTGTGATCCTCCTGCCTCAGCCTCCTGAGTCAATGAGTGCTGATTATGTGTGCAGCTGGCTTATGCCACTCCATGATGGTACTAGGGTTGGTGAGGCTGTTTACTGGGATGAGAAAAGACAAAGCAGGGTCAGAGATAAAATAGATATCTCTTTGGGGCATAATAAAATTGAGATACTCGAAGACATCTGAGTGGGTAAATCAGGAAACAACTGAGTCTGTGCACCTGGCACTCAGAGGAGGAGTTTGGTTAGAGAGGTGAACCTGGGTGTCATGAGCATGTAGGTGGCTGAAAAATGGAATGAAAGTACCTAGGGAGGGGAGGATAAATGGGGAGGAGCCGGGATCTCAGGAGCAAGTGCTGGGACATGCCAATGTGCTAGGTGTACTTGGTGAAGAAGAGCAACAACCAGCTACAGAAAGAGGAAGAGAACCTGATGGGGAAGAGGAACCCAGGAAAGGCAGGTGCCAGGGGAGCGGGGCAAAGAAAGGGCCATGAGGCCATGAGAACTCCTGGCTGAGAGGATGAGCAAGATGGTAATGGGCAAGAGGACACTGGACCTCCACTGAAGCCATGAGGTCCTGGTGCCCCAAGAAGAACTATCTCAGGTGAGGAGAATGAAGTCACCTGGCATATGATAAGGAAAGAATGTCACCAGAAATCAGAGATGGGAAGTCCTAAATGGTAATTATAGAGATTTCACTGTACAGAAGAACAGAAATGGGGCCTGATTGGAGGAACAGGAAGAGGGTCTTTTAGGAGCGTGGAGGCTGGCGTTGTGCCTGGGTATGACCCCCTGAGGACAGGAAGGCACTGTTGCCTCAAGAGAGGGAGATGTAAACTCAGGAGCAAAGTCCTAGAGCAGGTGAGAGAGGGTGGGATGTGGGCAGGCGTAGAAGGACTGCCTTTGATAATACCGGGACCCTTTGTGATGGCCTCTGAGGAAGGGGCAGAGAGAATACCCAGCAGGGGGGTGGGGCTGTTGGGTGGGAAGATGGCAGCATCCCCATTTGGTGCTTGGGCTGTTCCTCTAGAGAGCTGAGCATATGAGCTAGGAAGTTGTGTGGGGTATTTTAGAGACCAGAAAATGCAACGCCCAATTGGGGTATATGGAGGTCATCGTGTCGTGGGCAGTGCCATTATGTTGTCATGAATTTTGAAATGGAACTGGTGAATTGGTTGTGTGTTTTGTTCAGTTGTTTGGAGAAAGGCAGAGAGTAAACTCAGATCCACGTCTACCCAGAAGCTGAGGCTTACTCATGTCAGTATGATGAAAGGCAAGAAGGGAGTTTGTGCATGATTTAATATAGTTAGCAAGGGACAGCGGAAGATACGCCCCTGTGTGATCCTAGTTGACAAGTGGCTCTCACAAAAGAGACTTAAGCAGAGCTGGGGCTTCCCTTCCTTGTATTGCTGGTACATGTGTTGGGCAAGCCACATGGGAGGCCTGATCCTTACAGATTGTCATTCTTCCCTGTGAATGGACACTTGGAAATCCTCCCAAACCATTTTGTCCAAGCAGATCCAGAAAGTTCCTTTCCCCTCTGTTGCTAAGACTGGTAGGAAGGGTCAATCCAGCCCACCTACACGGTAGGAAAGGCATCACCTCCTATTTAGGAGAAGTGTGACACTGTTATTAATATCATGGCAGCTTCCCAGCTCTCCACGTGATTGCCACAGGCTCCTTGGGATTTTGCACCCTCTGAATAGGAAAGCCGCAGAATGTGCACATCCTTCTAGTAGTGCGCTGAAATACTGTTTGGCATTTGAAGGATGCGATGCCATTTTAATTGCTAATTGTGTGAGAAGCCTGTTGGATTGATGGATTATTTATGTTTTTTCCTTTGCAAAATTGGAATTAATCTGCTCAGCATGGAGGGATGAGTTAAATATGGTATGAGATACAGACATTCGATCAAGAACCCTGACATCATATCGTCCAGGTCTGGCCTTTGGATCGCAAATAATTGGACAAAATAAAGGCAAAAGTCTTATCCTTTGTGCAATTGAGATAATAGTAGTGTCTTCTAGGAAAGGGTTGCAATAATTAGGTGCATTGACTTAGCACTTGTCTTTAGCCAGTATTAACCTCTCTATAGTGTTGTCTCCCCTCCTCTTTATCATCACTGATATTATTTTGATTATCATTGAATTGATAGTACACTAGCATCAAAGTAACTCTGATATAATTGACAGATGCACAGACACGATTATATTGGGAAAACAAATTGTCCAAGGGGACTGACCTTACCAAACAGAGTTTGGGAAGATTTCTTAAGTGTGTAGAGATAAAGGAGAATCCTCAGATGAAGAACAGCTCTTGGTGATAAAAGGTGTCATGGGCTGAATGTCTGTGTCTCCCTCCTCACAGCATTCATAGGTGGAATCCCTATGCCCCCGTGTGATAATCTTGGAGACAGGGCCTTTGAGGAGGAGATTAAAATCAAATAGGGTCATAAGGTTGGTGCTCTGATCTGATAGAACTGGTGTCCTGAGACAAGAGAAAGAAACATCAGAGATTGCCGTCTCTCTGCACATAAAGATGCAATGAGAGCATGGTCTTCTGCAAGCCTGGAGAGGGTCCTTCCCAGAACCCATACTGCTGGGCCTTAACCCAGGGTTCTTAGCCAGAACTGGGAGTAAATTAATTTCTATTGTTGAAGCCACCTAGTCTTTGGTATTTGTTGTGGCAGCCACAAAGATGAAGGAAGAGGGTCTCCTCAATGTCCATGCCAGGTTCTCTCCTTACCCTTCACAGGATAGGTGTCCAAATATGGAAAGGGAGGCCCGTGGCGGCACCCCCAGGGAACACTTTCAGAATGTAGTTGTGATATATGGTAATGAGATCTATATTATTCACCGTGCTAAGACCAAACCTACCCTTCGTTCAGTCTACTCCAAGTGGTGTGCTTTTGGTACTGAGGATTGAACGCAGGGGCACTTAACCAGTGAGTCACATCCCCAAGCCTTTTTATATTTTATGTAGAGATGGGTCTTGCTAACTTGCTGAGGTGGGGTTTGAACTTGTGATCCTCCTGCCTCAGCCTCCTGAGCTGCTGGGACTCCAGGCGTGGGCCACCATGCCCGGCTTTGACGTGGTGTTCTAAGAGTTGAAGCTGCTGGTGTTCTAAGAGGTGAATCGCAGCTTCCCCTCTGCAGTCTTTACAACTGATTGTGTCTCTTTAGCTCAATGTTTACGGATTTGTTGGCTAATAACTTGTGCCCGTTTTGGTCTTCATGCATTTTGCCTTCAATTCAACCTCAGCCTTGTGTATGCCTAGTGTTGTGCCTCAGCCATCTTCTTTTCCTTCTCTCTCCCTCCCTCCCTTCTCACTTTTGCATTTTCCTGCTTTGTTTTTCGATTGCTGGGATATGTGCTTTCCTGTCGTAGCTATCTGCAGTCAGGTATTGTCAAGATATGATTTCAGGGAGGACCTTCGTGAGGTCCACACATTCCAGAGGTGACCTGAAGGGCCTGCTTTGGCTTCTGGATCATCAGCTGTGCCTTTTTCCCAGGTTGCTTAACCCCTTGAGCCCCAGTGTTTGTTTTTGTTTTTTTGTTTTTTGTTTTTTGTTATCTGTGAGATGAAGTAATGGCAGGATCCTAAATTCATTGGGAGAACTCTTTTGATTTCACATGGAGAGCGAGACTCCTGGTGGCCAACAGAAGTGATGGATATTATGTGGTCTTAAGGAAATGCCCACCTATCTAGGAAGTACGATTTCCCTTTATTACAGAAATATTGTTTTACCTAAAGTATTTGCACCAGTCATTGACATGTGCCTTCTCGTGGCTCCTGCCTGCTCTTATTGTGAGGAATAGGTAAAGATGCTGCTGTGAAGTGCTTTCCACAGCCAGTGTTATGGTTTAGATGTGAGGTGCCCCCAACAGCTCATGTGTGAGACAATGCAAGGAAGCTTAGAGGAGAATGATTGGATTATGAGAACCTTAACCCAATCAGTGGATCAATCCCCTGATGGGATTAACTGAATGATGGCTGGAGGCAGGTAGGGTGTGGCTGGAGGAGGTGGGTCATTGGGGACAAGCTTTTGGGGTATATATTTTATATCTGGTGAGTAGAATCTGTCTCTGCTTCCTGATCAGCACATGAGTCACTTTCCTCTGCGACACTCTTGTGCCATGGTGTCCTGCCTTAATTCAAGTCCTGAGGAATGAAGTCCACTATACATGAACTAAGACCTCTGAAACTGTGAGCCCCCAAATAAACCTTTCCTCCCCTATAATTGTTATGGTCTGTGTCTTTTAATCAGAGCAGTGAAAAAGCTGACAATCAATCAATGTCCCATCCCTAGCCCATGATGCTGGCTCCAGTCTGAAGATTTGTGTTGGCCTCGCTGAATAGTGCACTTTCTACTATCAAGACTTTGATAACTAGGACAGGAGGACTATTGAGACCACTGAATGAGAGATGCCCCTTAAATACTTCTTGCTCTTGACTAATTTATTAACCACTTGCAACTAGGATGATTAAAATATGGTGTCTAGCGTAAGATCTTGTGGATTTGTTAAGATTCTTACGGCCTCACTTGGTGGCATATAGCAATGATACGACACATGGTATTAGAGTAGAGGGCCGCGTGGCACAGCACAGGCTGAGAGGAGCAATTGTGCTTTGAGTTTGCCAGTGCTGGCAGCAACACTGTGATTGCATGCCTCAATTTATTACATATAATTGAGGGGAAAGAAATGATGATATACTGTGCTGAAGTGCATCGTATCAGCCTGTTTACATGCCTTGCAACTCAAGGCTAGCATGCTGAAATGAATTGTGTTCTTTATTTCTGTAGTTATGTGGATATAAGAGCATTAGGTTATACTAAGGTACTTACAGAGTTTGAAATGATACTAGTTTGTAGACTGTTAAAGGAAAAATCGGGCAACCACACTTATACTGTAGAAGCTGCCATACCCACAGCACCAACACTATTCTAGTGTGTGTTTAGTGTCGCTAGGATATTCCTAATTCATCATAATATTAGAGCTTCAAAAATTGGCAGCAACAACATTCAAAATGAGGGAGTTGAGACTAGGGCTCACACGTCCCATCTGGCCTGCTGCCTGTCCTGCACACTTGGTAGGCTAAGAGTGGTGTTGATATTTTTAAATGTTTGGGGGAAGGGAGAAGAATATTTTTTGACATGTGAAAATATGTGAAGTTCAAATTTCATTGTCCTTAAAGTGTTATTGGAACACAACTGCTTGTGGGAGACAACAGCAGAATCAGCTTAACAGAGACTATAAGGCCTGCAGAGTCTGAACTGGGTACTCTGGATCTTTATAGGAAGTTGGCTGACCTGTAGTGTAAACCACCCAGCATTGCCTGTCGTGTATATAAGTAGACAGAACTGCTGTTTGTGTCTTTCAGAGACACAAAGATTTATTTAGGAAAGCAGTGGCACATTCAAGGCAGACTGTGGGCCATCTCTAGAAGGCAAAGAAAGCCAAGAACTCTTTTGAATGTAGGAAAAATGTCGGCACTGGGCCACATTACAACATGCTGTGTCTAATCATAGCTAACAAAAGTATCTCTGTAATCTGCTGTTGCATATAGCCTTTGATGAGTGTGAGTGCTGCTGAATTATAACATCCTAAGCTAGAAAGTATTGTCATCTTGACTTACTGCTTAGCAGAAGGGACTGGTGTCTGCTGTGTTGTGGAACTATGGACTGTAGCCACACATTGTAACAGCCAAGGGGGAAAGGGGTGGAGTTAGGCGCTGTTTCATGCTCAGCATAGCACCTTTGGGTAACCTAGTCTGCGAGTCTCAAGCTCCTCATCTGGTAAATGGGAATGATAGATAGGAGGTGGATCACAGGTGGTCTCAAGATTAATGTGAAATGATGATATACAGTGTTCTGAACATCCCTTGCAAGTAGGAGGCTTTGGTAAATGGCATTGTGGGGTGTCTTATTCATTCATTATTCAGTAAGCACTTCCTAGGTGTCATTGACATTGGGGAGCTATTCCAAGCACTAGAGGTATGGCAGCAAACATGGACAGAGACCTACCAGTAAGGATGTAAGGAGGGGACTCTGATAGTTAAGAATCTGACATTTTCTTATTATCAGTGCCGTGGTCTGAATCAAACAGCAGGCAGTGAAAGGGTAATCCTGGGTGTTAGTGGAAGACTGAGGCCTGATGAGACGAATTAGGCTGCCATCTGAGTATTTTAGGGTATAATGTATGGCTGCTGTTGTATTGAAATTGTAGTTCACTATCTTTCTTTCTTTCTTTTTTTTTTCCTTGTTGTTTTTGTACCAGAGATTGAACCCAGGGTGCTTAACCACTGAGCCACATCCCCAGCCCATTTTACTTGTATTTTGAAAGAGGGCCTCACCAAGTTGCTTAGGACCTCACTAAGTTGTTGAGGCTGGTCTTCAACTTTGGGTCCTCCTGCCTCAGCCTCCTGAGCTACTAGGATTACAGGCGTGCACCACTGTGACCATTTTAATTCAGCAACTTACACTAGGTAAGGGATCTCTAGTGTCATTGCAGTCTACAAAATTCCTACAGGGGGCTTTGCAGGCACCATTTTCCTTTAACCCAGGGGTTACAAACTCTACATAGCATCTACTACAAGTTAGATGCTATGAGGCGAAGGTTTGTGGCATCTACTATTAATTCAGGAGACAAAATCTGTAATGATTACTAAAATATTAGAGCAGGGTTTCTTAATTTGTCATTATAGAAACTTTTGGCTCATCAATTCTTGTGGCAGGAGAAGCTATCTGAGGCTTTGTAAGATGTCGTCAGCATACCTGGCCTCTGCCCATTCCATGCCAGTAACACTGTCTCTCCCATGAAACTGTGACAATCAAAAATGTCACCATCCACTGCCAAGTGTTTCCTGTTGGGCAAAGTTGTCCAGAATTTGTAACTACTGGGTTAGAGGAAATGGTGCCTGCACAGCCCCCTGCAGGAATTTTATTTGCTATGAGCTGGATGTCCATGATGAAGTCATGCTGGTGGAAATGCCACCAACAGAGCATATCTGTGCCAATTAGAGGCATCTCCACAAGGCTCCCAAATTGCAGACACTGCAGATGGCTCTCAAGGGTCTGTTAAATTATTATGACCTCCAGTAGTGATGGTAATACAACTGTACCCTTCTGCCGGTAATTTTAATATATTCCTAAACTATAGTTTTCTATAACAAGAGCCATATTATCCTCTGCAGGGCTGTACTCATAATTTAAATAATAATGCTACATTTCCTCACCCTCCACTACTTTACAGAGTAAATAGAGTTTTGTTACCATTATATTTTAGCATACTATGTTGTTCTAGTACTATGTTCCCAATCAATGCTGATAAGAAAATATAGCACATGGAGCTTTGCAGTCTTTAAATTTAGGACAAATAAAGGTATCACATCATGTTGTTTATGGTGCGCTTGCTATTCTAACCTCAGTAAATACTGCAGTTGTATATTTTTGTAAACTTTGATTCAGATCTATAGGTAAAATGAATTTTATATAAATATGTGTATATAGATACATATTAGGTATTCTACATTTTAGGGAGAAAAATTGCTGTAATGTACACTGTGATGAGCTACAGGTGCCTTCTAAAGTCGTTAGTGATCGGATTGTAGGTCACAACGTGTGGATTTTAGTATCTAATTGTGCTCTATGATATACTAAATGACATCATAGTTATAGTTTGTTAATTAGCGATAAGCTATACCTGTTAAAGGCTTGTCTAATGGGATCCCTTTAGGTGTAGTTGTATCGATCATGTTAACATTGCCAACAGAAATCTACTTCAAATTCTAGCAAAGACAGTATAATATGGAATGTCCTTTGCGCTCGGCATCCGGGGCGATTCCTGCAGCGCACCACAGGCTAGATGCATGTGCTCCATGGTGGCTGGCAGTGCGGCTCTTCCTACTACTTCAATGTTTATTGAGGGTCTGCTCTAAGACTCCTCTCACAGCTGGAAAGAGAGGAGGGATAGAACCAAAGTCCTTCTCTTCTCTGTGCTTCTATTTGAGGAGAGAGAAATAGTAAACAATTCCAAAATAACTGCTGTGCAGTGAGACCCATCAGGGCAGAGGGTGAAGGAGTGTGGAAACTGCATTTGTAAAAAAGGATTTAGGGAGCCACTTGGGAACAGAGGACTGGAAGTGGGTGAGGGAATGAGGCACATGGGTGTGTGGAGAAAGACTGGCCCAGGCAGAGAATGGCAGGTGCAAAGGCCCTGCACTTGGGCACCCACCTACAATATTTGAGGAATAGGTAGCTCATGTAGCTTGAGTGCAAGGAGGAGCACGTGATAGAGTCAGAGAAGGGATGAGGAGAGAGTAGGTTGTATAGGGCCTTGTAGGTCATGGTCAAGTCGATTCATTCATTATGATATTGTATTTTCCCAAAAGCATTTAGAAAATCGACACTTCTTAAAATTTTTGCCCTGTCGCCTCACACTTATTCAAGTCTTGCTTTTGTAGTGCTCTGAAGTATGTGATTTGCAATAGTGGCAAATGGCCTGACTTCAAATTCCAGCTCTGCCACTTTCTAGCCATATGACCTTGGGAATAGGAGTTTTCCCTCTGTGCCTGCATTTCTGCATCTGTGCAGTGGAGATACTTCTCACATCTTCTCTGAGGAGGATCACATGGGTTGGATGAGGAAGGAAGGTACTGCCTATAGAACCAGGCAGTCAACTCAGCAAGGATCACCTGCTAGGTTGGTCCTTGGTGGTGGTTTTATTTGTATTCTGTGTGCCGTTCGAGGAGCTGGTGATAAAGGCACAAAAGGTGTCAGAGAAGTCCTTGCTGTCATGGAGTTGCAGGACAGTAGTCCCACCTGAAAATGAAATCATTCCAGATATTGGGATAAGGGAAAAATCAAGCCAGAGTAGTGGAGCTATGGGGGAAGGGCTGTTCCCAGGCTACCCCTGAGGAAGGGATTTTTGAGTGGAGTCCAACGGTGGCTTAAAGGAGTAGCCATTTGAAGGATCTGGGGCCTTTCGGTCTGAGGGAGTAGGAAGAAGAAAGGCCCTAGGGTGCACAACTGGCATTTTCAAGGGACAGAAGAGCAGTGCAAGGACCCCGGATCAGATCAGCACACAGCGGGATGGGAAAGGGAGCAAAAGCCCACACAGGTCCTTGGTTCTCAAACTGGGCTTCCCAACAGTGTCACCCAGAAGGTTTGAAAAATGTACAAATGTCTGGGTCCTGGCCCTAGACACTCAAGATTTTTGAAAGCTCCCGAGATGATTAACAGAAGACTTTGAGAAACCACCAAAATGGCCTATGTGTTTTCTGCTTGTCTTGTGCTAGGGTATGACTGGATGCTTTAGAAAAATTGCTATGGCTGCTGCGTGGAGGTGTCATTGACAGTGGAAGTGACTACTGAGGATGTGGTCTGGGCTGGATTCAGTGAGAATGGTTTGAAAGTAGATGGCCGTAGTGAGGGGATGGTGAGAAGTGATGGTCAGGTTTGGTGTGTGGAGGACAAAGCTGGTGAGACCAGCGGGCTGAGGGGGAAAGTGCGTGGGAAGCAAAGGGTTTGTTGAAAGGTGGGTAGACAGTCTACTTAAGACCCGTTAAGTTGGAGAAAATGATTCACCATCCTGGAGCTCCGTGGTATGGCCAGTTGCCTGGCGACATCTTGGTACTGAGAATATGAGGTCCCTGGTGCATCATTCACAGGAAGGCAATGAGATACTTACTGTGTGACTCTCACCTGTGATCTCCATCATAATGCAATAAAAAGGATGCCATTCCACTGTCCAGAATTGTCGCGACCCCTTGCCCGCAAGGAAGACGCAACTCCGAAATCTTCTCTCAGTAGTTTATTCAGGTCCCTTGATATTTATTATTCTTTCTTCTTCTTCTTGCTCCCGGATGCCCTCCCAGCCTTAATAAAGCATCCCAAGCCCCAATGCAAAGCTGCCGCGTGGAACTCTCTCACAGGGTGGTGAAAAATCATGTGCCAACTCTCTCAGATAAGGAGTTGTTTGTCACATACCACAGCGGAGCCAGCGCCATCTCGTAATGGCGACCATAGTCTGCAGAAACGGCAGAAGCGGCTCACCACACAGAATGGGATAAGGACATTGCATATTTTGCATTTGATTATGGGCCATTTAATGGAATATACTTATTTTCAGTTCTTTAGAATTATCACATGACCCATCATTTCTCCATTATATTTTTGTTTAAAAAAAATCACCACTGCTCAGTGTAAATGTAATGCTTTCTTTTTGCTTGTGTAACAAGCACATTTATTCATGTACTGAGTGTTCAGATGTGAACAATAGCAGTTCTAGAACCCCCTGGTTATTAAAAATCTGACCCTTTAGCATGTGAAAGGATGGTTATGTGGAGAACAGCACTGGAGGTTTAGTAAAGGTGAAACATGTAGTATTGTGATCTTATAAATACTGAAATTCAGAAAAATCGTTCCACTACCCAATCACTGAAACATTGACAGGACAATTTGCCCCTTTTTAGAGCTTAAGTGCCATTCACTAGCGACTTCTGGAAGTGAGGCCTTCTCCACTTAAGCATGGAAATGATTCCATTTTATTTGGTAACCACGAGCCAATGGAATCTGTATTTGGTTCAGGATCTGGCCTTTTTGGAATGTTTACAGGTCTGGGGAGTTTCACATTTTGTAATTTTTGAGATCTGATTTCATCTAGTATTTATGGGGGAAGCCAAATGCTCCAGCAATATGCCTGAAAGTCTTCTCGTCCTCCTTCAAGTCTTTCAGAATAAATTCCTAGGATTTATGACTGCTTTATTTCTACTCTTAAATAGTTCCGCACTTGAATATCATGCATGCTTGTGTTCTCGTCCAAATTATGATTTCTATTGAAGTTCCAGGATTCCATGTAATAAACTCTCCTCATGCAGATATTTTGATTTACTTGTATAAATATTTTTAAAACTGAATGGACTATCTTGGCAAATATTTAATAATTGTCTAGAATCTATCTGCTGTAGAACACTCTCTACTAACAACCTTTTTTTTTTTTTTTTACTGGTTTCTGGAATGGGTGACTTTTCCCCATGCATTTTTTAAAGTCTCAGCAATAAAATCCAAGGAGATTATGATTTTAATATACTTTATTTAAAAAGTACACAGTTTTAAATTGGTTTCAATGGGTTTCAAGCAGAAGGGACAGTGCCTGCCTACCACTTGCAGTCCCATTTCTGATGAAGGATGATTATTGTGGGGCAAACTCACATTGGCATGACTGGCAAAGTAAAAAGAATTTTTTTTTTTGTCAACATATCTTTGAGTTTATATCACGCACAGTTTAAAATCATGAGATGCTGATGGTTGGACTATATTTTATGTCTCCTATGTCGCACCATATTTGGGTTCACAGTTTATCCATGATTTTAGCATGCCAAGAGAACATCTCAGTCAGTGTCACCTCAAGAAGTGTATCAAAAGCAGAGGGAGCAGGAGGGCTGTCTGGGCCTGGAGACTCGGTGCACCCCCACACTCCCTTGCATTCTCCTATGGGGAAAAGAGGGGGTTGGTTAGACCAAGAAATGCATTCCGGGACCTGGATTCATCGAAATTTCATCAAGTAAGAAGAATCTGATCTTCATTGAGAATACGTTCATTACTCTTCAAGAATGTAAGTAAATGATCACTATTGAAGGGGTCTGATTATTTCAGACAATCAGCCATAGGGGTTGTGGGTGTCTTTTCTTCAGAGGTGGGGAAGGAGAGACCCTATTTTACCAAAGTAAAATAATTGATTTCTAGAAAAAAGTAAATAAAATTAACTGATGTAAATCGCACCATGATTCTAGTTCTTTCCTTATTGATGGGCATTCATTTTGTGTTCTTTTCTGCTGCAAAGAATGCTCAATGAAAGTCCTTATCAGTCAGTGGTCTTTGCCCCGGATGGCTTGCTTATTCATGGTTGCTTAAGTTATCAATTTAAAAGAGCTCTTTTAAATTGATGTTTTTTCAAGTTCTATAAATTAGCTATTGACTAAGTTTTCTCATAGATGAGTTACAAGTTTTGTGTAGTTAAATGGATCTGTTTTCTTCCATACCATTCAGGTCTTAGAGGCCTCTCTCATCCCTAGAGAGACTATTATTTTACCATGTAAGACTAATCTACATTCTCTTTGAATTGAACCTTTGTAGTAAATTTTTTATTCTGTTCCATTGACCTCATTTCACTATTCTAGAAACGTAAAACTACCGATTTTTGTATGTTTATCTTATATCCAATTACCCAAGCAAATCATCTTATTAACTGCAGTAGTTTTTACTCTAATGACTTGATTGTTTAAGTATGTAGTTCCTGGTTTTAAGTGAAGAAGTTTCATGGATCTTGGACTATTGTCTGTATTTGCATTTTTTATATATGGCTTTTGAGGTTGTGCCTATTTAGCATACTGCTATTAAATTATCCTTTGAATACAGAAGCAAGCATTCTTAAGACAATAAGAACTTGGTTAAATTCCAAGTTATTTGCTATTTAAAGGTGAAGCGAATGTGGAATTGGCTACAGTGACATTTTGAAGAGTAGATATACTTCCTATATAGGAATTTTCCTGGGGGGGGGGGAGTAGGTGTCAATTTTCTAGGTTAAACTTTTTTTTTTTTTTTTTGCCTACAGCATTGCAGGAGATACTTTTACTTGTATCTGTGATAAATTTACCTTTTCAGGATTAAGGTTATTTTTCCAGTCCCTTGGGTATAAGTAGAGAGCCTTTTAATGCTCCAGCCACCTGAAGTCAAACACTATACAGGGGACATCAATTTAAAATAAATAGTTTTTAAAAATCTGAACGAACATCCAGGGCCATTAGCCTTTTTTAGTTTTCTGAAAGTTTTTTTTTTTTTTTTTTTTTTCTCACAAGTAAAATGTTCAGCTGTATAGTTCTTTGCCCTCAGTCACAATAAGAATCTCAAAACGGTCAAAGGAAAACAGGAACAATTCTCAGACTTACCTCAGGGTGGAAGCCATGGCAAGATTCCGGACGCCTTCTAATCTTCTGAGCCTTTAGCCGTTCACACTTCAGGGATTCATTATGTTGACTGTAGTTAAGGCAGGTTTCCAAGACTGACCTCTCCTACTGAATTTCAGAGGTCCAAACTTGGCATTAGACACCGTTAACCACTTCCCTCTCTTCAACAGTTGGAAGTAACTAACCTTCCTGATACTTCTCCCCCACGTGTCCTTACTACATTTAGATGGGATATATCAACAAAAGCTCATGGGAGACAAGGCAAGTGTGTTCAGAGGAGAAATGATTAATTCACCCATTGGATTTTAATTCTCAAACTGGGTGGTAGGGTGGAAGGAAGTAGGTCACTAAGTCTTGCCTTTAGACGTTATAGTTTGGTGAGGAGAGCCCTTCTGCTGCCCCTTGGGCCCAGTTGGCTGCCTGAACCTCTGAAACCCTGAGCCAAAATAACTTGTCTTCCTCTGCATTGTTCTTGCAGATCTTTTGGTCACAGCAATGAAAAACCCGGCTCAACTACGGTTGATCCCTCTTACCCGTTTCAGCAGTAGTGGCTGGACCCATACATAAAAGGATATACCTGATTTCAATGGGCGCCATGGTAATGGGGGCCACAGACTCACACAGGCAGCTGC